>NC_142937.1:69467565-69510065 GCF_046866305.1 Octopus bimaculoides | reverse complement strand
CTTGTAATCATCATTCACTTCTTTCTCCTGTCTTATTCTTTTCTTTCTGTTCTGCATTTCTAACTACAATTCTTTCTCCATGTCCTTCCCTTTATTTTCCTTCCATTTCCATTCTTCTTTTCTATTCCTGTATATTTACACATTCCTTACCTGATTCTTTATATTTTTTTACTAAATTTTTTCAGCATTTATTCTTCTGTCCATTTCTATTTTTTCTCTTTCATTTCTGTAACTACACTCTGTTATATTTCTTTTTTTTTTCTATTCCTGTTTTCTTTCAATCACCCTCTCTTTCTTTCTCTCTCTTACTCCCGTCATTCATAATCTTCTGTCGTATTTTAGTTCTCGTCTGTATTTTTCCTTATTCCTTACAATGTCGTCGTCTTAACCTTATTTGTTCACTTAGTTTTGACTTGCTTAAATATTAAATCAAGTATTTCGTTATTTGCCTATATCTTTTCTTCCAGACTTCCTTTCTTTCCCGCTTTTCTTTCATTCTCTCGTTTCTTCTTTCTTTCTTCATATTTCTATATATGATGCATTCTTTATGTAGGAACAATTTTTTGTTGTTGTTTATTCTTCCACCACTCCAAGCTAACGTTCACCAAGTCTTTTACTTAACCAATATTTAGAATTGATAATACATATAAAAAGCAACGGATGATGATGATGATGATGATGATGATAAGGGGAGGGAGTGATGGTGATGATGATGATAATGTCTAGTCTAACATAGAAAAAATATGACATCAGATATTCCTCATAGTCTCAATAAATGTAATAAAAAAAATGAAGATAAAGTAAAAATATATTTTCTACTGTATGAAATGAGCTTTCTAGAACTTTCTAGTTCTACAGTTGACAATATGAAGAATTTAATGAATGAAATGATTACTGGATGGAAGAAAGGGCATCTGTCTGTATTCGGCACAATAAACTACTGGTTTTTAGCAGATATGTATGGTTGAATACTAGAAAATGTAGTCAATCTTTACAATTTTTTTCACTGATTTCTGAACCATTGACGGTTTATATGAAGGACAACCAACCAGATACACCATTCAGGGGAAACTAGCCAATCGTTTTCATCATAACTTTACATTTGATATTTTCCCGATGGTTCAAGGAGGCGAGCTGATAGAATCGTTAGCACACCGGATAAAGTGATTAGCAGCATTTCATACGTATTTATATTTTAAGTTCAAATTCCGCTGACAATGATTTATCCTTTCGTGGTCGATAAAATGAGAACTTTGGAGTTAATGTAATCGACTTACCCCGTCCCCCGAAATTATTGGCGGTGTGCCACTATCGTAAAAATTAATATATTGACAATAATACCGAGGATATTAACGATTAAACTACTACTGTATATATATATACGTATATATTTATTTTCAGCAGTCTGATAGATGCAGTATACACACACGCGCACACACAGATAGACTAAATGAAATAAGATGTATAATCCAGGAGAAGTGAAATTGCAAAATCAGTTAGTATATTGATTTTTGGTGGAGTACTGAAGAGTTTAGTCCATTATGTGGTGTGCAGAAGAAAATGCACAGACTATGGAAATGAATAATTGTCGACATCGTAACGACGTGATGCAAGATTTGTTATTATAGAAATCTACGAAACAAGTGTAAACTAAACGGTAAACGCGATTTGCTACCTGCATTTTTCGATATACACGTCTATATATATATAACAATCAGACAAAGAATGAAGAATTTTGATTTTGAGTAACTTTATTCACTGCCACGAACGTTTCGAACGGCTTGAGGAACTATTTTCTCGTTATACAACGACTTAGATGCAAATTCTATAAGTTCACTAATCAATTGATTAATGGACGTGTTAACCCTCAACTATTCTTTTCAGGACTTAGAATTATTGACCTGTTATTCTCCGTGATTGCTGTACCAACTAATCCATTGCTGAACAAAACTTTGAATTGATCGACCCTTATGTTTAACATATATGGATTACTATACTCTTCTCTGAACATTCCACTGGCCAGATTTTATCACATTGAGTGCTGAATGAGATATTCGTCTGGATTTATTCGACCGCCATTTCCCTTCATTTTATGCATACACGCGCGCACACACACACACACACACACACACACACACACATACATTCTTTATTTGTGAATTAAGGCTACCATTAGTTTCTTGTTAAGAAAATTAAGAAAATATCCATCACTAATGTTTAGGATGTTATCTGTTGATTGTATAATGTTCAATTTTTCAGTAATACATAGTTCACATTTGGTACCTACCCCATCCTCTGTATGTCTTGGCTTTTGCAATAATTTTCCATTATATCTGGGCGTTGCTTATTCCACCTTCTTTCAATGTCCATATCATATATCACAGAGATGTTGCACGTTTTTTAAAAAATTTTTGTCTGTGAAGGATGCCAGATGTATATACCTTTCCTTGAACGAGTTGTCCGTCATTCCGATATACGTCTTTATTATTCATTTGGGGTTCGTGATCTTGAGCTTGTATACGAGTTCGTTCTCGAGACAGTTAGTTTAGAGGGCAGCGGTTTGGGGATCTACAGTTGCATTGTCTTTCGGGGGTGTTTCTGATGTGTTTATATCTATTGTGATTGAGTATTATCGACACCATATTGGGAAGGCAACTATAGCTAACTTTAACAATATTTCTGTTGAAGATCTTAATATTTGTGTGAATGTAGAAAGTGGTTGTCTATTAGTTTTAAGTATTTCCTAGCTATGTTAGTAGCTACATTTATGTTATAAGGTAGGTTAGCCATAAGATGTTCCTCTGTTTGCGTCTTCTTTGTCTACAGTGTAGTATATGCTATTCTTAAAGTTGAACCTTTCTAATGCAGCATAATAATTTGGGGCGGCTTTTTTAAAAGTATTTTTGTCGGCGAATAAATTGGAGACTGACCTGCTAATGTGGTTAACCATTTGTTTAATTGTTAACCTACCAAGGTTGTTTGTATTTGAGTTTGTGGTGAAGGCAACTAACCCAAGAGACTGAGAACTGTAATAGGAAAGCCTGAGGTGTATTATTCATTGAGCGTATGGCAAACATTTGCACCAACTTTCTGCTACCAGCATTTCCAAAAAGTGCTACCTGTCAAATACAAACCTTTACCACAGCTCATCTATGTTGGTCGTCTGGTTGCTATAATATTGGGTGTGGGACTGTCGTACAACGAAACCGAAGGTAGAATCCACTAAATATACACTCGTTGAGTGTGGGGCAAGGAGCAATGCCCATGACTTTTTGCCGGCTTTTCAATACCAGTGAGTTAGTTATTAATGTACCAGAAGAAAAGATGTACTGGAAGAAGACTCAAAAGGTCAGTATTCTAAGGTGGAGGGAGGACAGATACGCAGAATATGACTCCGAGCGGGGTCTCGGAATGGACGTAACATGAGTGGCCAGAAATTAAGAGAGGGACAAGGAGTTGAATGAGGCAAGATGCCTAACTGGTTGAGGTACGAACCCAGTCATCTCAGACGAATAGAAGCCATCTGTTTAAACCTCTGCTTTATAGAATATTTCTAAAGAGGTGAAATTTTGTGAAATTACGGCTTGTTTCGGTAAATGCGTTATTGCAATATTCTGTCTCATAATTGTCTAGAGCTGTTTGTTGTTGATAATTATCTGGCGGTCAGTTGAGTGAACATCGATATTTCTAACACAGTTGTGTGAATGTTTTAAGTGATAGTTGTAAAAAAAAACAAAAATTACTATAGCAAATGCATGGAGTTTTATTTTTCTTTCATCTCTGAAACGATGTTGTTTTAAGCGCTACTTAAACATGAGTTATTTTGATGATTCTGAAATGTTCATTCATCCAACAACACTAAGTTACTGCATCAGGTGTCAAAACTAAACAAATAATAATAATAATAAATATTGTAAAATTGTCGTAAAATCACCAGACCTACCAGAAATGGAAACAGTTATCTCTCTCTCTCTCTCTCTCTCTCTCTCTCTCTCTCTCTCTCTCTCTCTCTCTCACTCTCAAATCACATTCAAACATATTGGGAAAAAATTATAAGAATAAAAAAAAGATAATAAACACAGAGGATACATTGCATAATGCAGTCCTAGAAATAATTACTTCTGAACAAAAAAAAAAGAGCGTGGATTAGTGATGGTTGAAATGCTTTTGATCATAGGCGTCTCCTTGATCATAGCTGACGTGGAGACTAAGCAACACCAACAAAATATGGATGTCACAAACTTGCAATGCTTCACCAAAGACATGCAAGAGTGAGTTTTACCAATTGTATATAATATTTACCAGATGTCTATATTTGAGCTGTGCAGATGAATTTCAGTGATAAATTCTGAAGACAGTCGTATAAAATTCAATTAATCGTCCGTAAGAAAAAGTGAGAAATATTTTTTTTACGTTTATCAAGAAATCATGAAAAACAAGTTATATTTTTTTTAAAAATACTTCATTCTGCTGATTTTATTTATCTGTTCTGTTCCTGTTAACAAGTGGTACCACAATTCAATTGCTTCATGTCATTTTTATGACAGCAATCAAGTTGTAGGAAAAAACAAACCATGGATCGAATATTTATGCTCTCAGGAAACTAGAATTAATTGATGTGGTATCTAAATAGAATAATAAATTATATCTTACTCTTCATTATTCAAAGCATTAGATATGATTCATTTTCAATGCAGAACTGTAAGAATATCGACCTTGCGGTTTTTGTTCCGGCTCTTTGTGTTCTGAGTTCAAATCCTACCATTGCCTGCTTGCTCTGCTGTCCGAATTAACATGACTAATTGACACCGTAGGCGCCTTTAGCCGAACTGACTTTGATGGAAGCATCCATACCAGCTCTCCAGTTTGAGGATAATTTCATTCCTCTCATGGTTCTCGGAGGTCCCTTGAAAGATCAGTAGCACTTCCCTACTTCCTGATTCACAGATTAAAAAATTTACACTTTCTCGCAAAAATTATAACTACAATAAATAGATCAGCCTTGTTCGCTAATGGAGTTAAAAAACATGGTAAGAAACTCTTAGCTGGAAACTTCCTTTTCATTAGGTTGTCAAGAAAGTTCTTGCGGTTTTTAACCTTTAAATTCAGATGTACATATCTCGGCTCAAACAGAACTTTATTAATCGAAATAAACATCATCAGAATCAACACATATTTTGCCAACGCGAAACAAGAGTATATGCCAGTAGCGTAAAAATCCTGCGTTCTGATGGCGATGAAGTCGTTGAAGGCATGTTTGGCATCGTCTTGGTTTTTGAAGCATTTCTCACGCAGGAAGTTGTGGAGATGCTTGAAAAAGTGGTAGTTGGTAGGCGAGAGGTCTGGTGAATATGACGGATGAGGCAGAGTTTCGTAGCCCAATTCGTTCAACTTCTGCAGGTTCAGCTGTGCGACGTGCGGCCGAGCGTTGTCGTGGAGAAGAATTGGTCCTTTTCTATTAACCAATGCTGGCTATTGTTGTTGGAGTTTCTTATGCATTTCATCCATTTGCTGACAGCACTTCTCCACCGTAATGGTTTCGCCTGGATCCAAAAAGCTGTGATGGATGAGACCGGCTGCAGACTACCAAACAGTCACCATGACCTTCTTTTGGTGCAGCTTTTGCTTCGGGAAGTGCCATGCAGCTTCGTCGGCGTCCAACCACTGAGCTGAATGTCGCCGGTTGTCGTAAAGAATCCATTTTTCATCGCAAGTCACAATCCGGTCGAGAAACGGGTCGTTTTTGTTGCGTAAAAGAAGGGAAAACGACACTTCAAAACAGCGTTTTTTTTTTTGTTTTGATTTTTCTTTGGTTGTCGTTCAATTCATGCGGTACCCATTTCTTAAGTAATTTTGTTTTTCCATTCTCTTTCAAGTGGTTGGAAATTGTCGTATACGTTGTCTAATGCAGAAGCAAGCTCTCGAACAGTTGTACGTGGATTGGCTTCGACTAAGGCTCTTAGTTGATCGTTGTCAACATCCGATGGTCGACCACTACGCTTATCCTCTTCAAGACTCTCGTCACCGTTACGAAATTTTTTGAACCACCATTGGGCTGTACGTTTATTAGTGTTTCCTGAGCCAAACGCATCGTTGATATCGCGAGCTGTTTCAGCAGCTTTTCGGCCTAGCTTGAACTGGAATAAGAAAATTGCGTGAATTTGCTTTTTGTCCATGGCCTAATTATTCAAAAGGAAAAAGAGTAACACGATTAGATAGAGCGAAAAACAGGATTTAAAATGATATATAAAGTCAAACTAATTTAACGAACCTCAGTGGAATTAGAACTCTGAACGTAAAGAGCTTGAAGAAATGTCACGAAACATTTCATCTGGCGAGCTAACAATTCTGCCAGCTTACTTGCCACTTTTTAGTTATATAATAATGAGATATGCTGTCATAATAACGATGTTTTCACAGTCGAAGGTCAAGTTGTTGACTTCAAGAAGATTTGAATGCATACATAACATATTAGTTTCAAATTTTGGCACAACGTCAGCAATTTTGAAGGAAGGATTGAGTCAATTCCATCGACTCCAGGGATCAACAGGTACTTGTTTTATCAACTTCTGAAAGAATGAAAGGCAAAGTCGACCTCGGTGGAATTTGAACTTAGAAGGTAAAGAACTGGAATAAATGCCGGTAAGCATTTTGTCCAGCGTACTAACGATTCTGCCAGCTCGCTGCCTGTTTTGAGTTATATAATAGTGAGATATGCTGTTATAATAACGATGTGTTCCAACAGTCGAAGGTCAACCTATTGACTTCAGGAAGTCTTGAATGTATACATAAAATATTGACATAACCGTTACCTATCACTATGTATGTGCTGTGTTTAATTCGTTTAAATATTTATTTTCTGTGGAGAGCAGTTATTTTTTTGTATTTTATTTTCATTTTTATTTGGTAATAATTGAAATGTCTTCAATTAATGTTTACACTAGACTACACAGAAACACACACACGCACACACACCTGTACATATATACGTGCAAACAATACTTATGCAAGCACACACACACACACACACACACACACACACACACACACACACACACACACAGATACACATTTATACACAATTGTACATACACATCCGTATGTATATATACTGTTTGCGTGTAGGTATGTACTTCTGTATGCATATGTTTGTCGTGTGTTTATATATATATATATATATATATATATATATATATATATATGCATGTATACAGACACTGTCTATATGTACCAATATAGTCTTGCAATCACTTACATTCTCATACACCCAAGTGTGTATTCGTGTGTTTAACTATGTGTGTATACAAAAACTAATTCACACACATATTTACCTGCTTACATACATATAATATGGCGCCTTTAACATTAAACACGTTAGCATAGAGGACAGTTCAAACAAATGCTTTAATATTTTCTTTAATTTTTTTGCCCTTAAGGTGGCTTCCTTCGTAACTGTTTTCAGTCATATAGAAAGAGGACAGAAAAATGTTGTTTTTTTTTTCCTGGGAAGCTTTACATACTACAGTGTGTGTTTAAGGAAAATATATCTTAATATTTGAATTAATCATCGCGACGATGGTAACTAAAATCCATGGCATTAACAGAAATACTATAGAAGGCCTACATTAAGTGCGTGAGGACGATCCAGATGAAGTACTGATTGGACAGGAATGGGCCTAAATGACAGAATATTGCTTTCAAATTTTGATACAACGCCAGCAATTTTTAGGAAGGGATAAGTCGATTATATCGACCCTAGTAATAATTCTTCTCTTGGCAGGCAAAAGGCCAGTAATTTGATGATAGGAGCAAGTCAATTAGATCGACCTTAGTGTTCAACTGGTACTTATTTTATCGTCTCCGAAAAGATAAACGCGTAAGTAGACCTCGGCAGTATTTGAACTCGGAATACAAAGAGTCAGAAGAAATACTGCTAAGTATTTTGCCCAGCGCGGTAACGACTCTATTAGCTCGCCGCCTAATTCTTTTTTACTCTAGACACTAGGCCCGAAATTTGGGTGGAGGGGGACAATCGATTAAATTGACCTCAGTACGTAACTAGTATGTAACTTATCGATTCTGAAAGAATGAAAAGCAAAGTTGACCTCGGCGGAATTTGAACTCAGAAAGAAAAGACAGACGAAATACCAATTTCTTTATTGCCCACCGGGGGCTAAACATAGAAATGGACAGAACAACTGATGGGATCAGTAAATCGGTATGATTTTACATGAAATGTGACTTTTAAAAACGAAATGAAATATATTTTTAAAAAATCGAATGAAATTAACAATATAGGGACAATACAAATGAAGCGATGATCAGGCAACGCTCCAACCCCACAAGCCCCGTTCTATCGCTGGTACCTTTTTTTTTGTTCTTTCTTTTTTTTTTTCGTCTATTCACACGGTTCCTTCTATGCACAACACTCGTGTAACATGCTTCCATCTCTTTTGAAACGTACACTCCGACAGACATCTCTTCTCCAGCCACACATTCCTTTTCAAATGAAAAGTAAAAAATGATCGTAAATTGTGGCCAGAGAAAAAGTTGCTTGTCTTATTCCTTTTATCCTAGTCTGCCATACTGCCTCTTTCGCTATTGCTACAACCGCGAGAAAATAATTCTTGCCTTCGTTTGTTAAAACTCCCGGTGGGTCAATTTTTATTACTGACTCAGTTGACTGTTGCACTCTTCCTTCGCCGGACAACAGGTGTTCAGCATAAGTCTACATTTCAAATATCTCCGGACACTGAACAACAGTGTGAGGGAGGGTTTCCCTGTCTCCCCCGCATCTTGGACAGGTCAGCGACTGATGCTTACCGTGTCTTGCGAGCTTATCCCAAACGGGCAAGGCACCTCTGTAGCATTGCCAGGTTACGGACTTTTGAAAGTTGTCCAAAGTTCTCAACCCGAATGTACGATGAAACAATCTGTCCAGTTATATAAACCCGAGACGTAGAGTCGCCCCCAGGCCATCGTCGTATCCAGACTCTACCAACCCACTATATAAAATTCGTGTGGAAACCCCACCGTTGGCGTTGCCCCAGCGCCGGAATATATATATTATACTACATAACATCTATACAATATGCATATATATATATATATATATATATATATATATATATATATATATATATATATATGTGTGTGTGTGTGTGTGTGTGTGTGTGTGTGTGTGTGTGTGTGTGTGTGTGTGTGTGTGTGTATGCACGTATGTATATATATTTATGTATATATATATATATATATATATATATACACTCACATATATCAATACCACACGATCACGTGACCGATCAGTCTATCAGATGTTGTTACACATCGCTGGTCACAATGCGCAATTGTACTGTTTTAGCCTATATAGTATATATATATATATATATATATATATATATATATATATATATATATATATATATACATATATATATATATATATATATATATATATATATATATATATATATATATATATATATATATATATATATATATATATATATATATATATATATACATATGTATGTATATGTATTAAAGGTGTTATATATTGCATACGCATATTGCAAATATGCTATATGTATCATACATATACTATGTGTGTGTGTGTGTGTGTGAATAGCTAGAGAGATGAGAATAATATTCAATTTTATCTGAATAGATCAGCATGAAAAATGTGTTATGATTTTCTTTCCCCAATTTTTTCCTCTTTTCCCATTCTTGTTTGCTCTTTTTCTCTCCAGTTTCAATTGGTTTCTACTTTTTAATAAGGTAGATTCTATTTATATCATTCATATACTAAAATATCTTATTAAATTCATGATCGATCATAGTCTTGTGTGCTCTTGCTTCCGGATAGACGTCTCCGGTTTGTAGACTTTCTTGATGAAATTTCTCTAATTGACGTCTGAAAACTGTCTCTCTTTAGGCAACTTTTTTTTACATATTGTTTATCTCCTGTCAACATATAGTTTATATTTTGTAAATGATACCTATTGGTTGTGTTTGTGTCTATATATTCAACTGTTACAAATTGTCTTAGCATTCATAGACTGTCTCATCAAACTTTGCGCCCAGTCATTATAGAAGCAATATCTCTAGGCTAATATATAACTAACCTTTATGAATCTGGTTAAAAGCTTAATCCATTTAATTGAGTCAATTTTTAGCAGAAAAATTCGTTAAGATATTGTATTACCGAATTTGTCGTTAGATCATGTCACCCTCTAGTCAATATGTATATGCAATATTACTTTAGGAGATATCTAAAGTCTATCTTTAAGCAGTCAATATCTCGAGGTTGTCTACTCAGCATCTACAGCGTTTTCCTATTCAGCGTCTACAAACCATCGCTTCATATTCTTCTTTATTTATCTCCCCTATCTACTCTCTTTTACTTGAGATAACGTCAACATAGAGTTATCTAAATAGATCATGTCTATTGTAGACGATACTAATTAACTCCTACTAACTGTCTCTCTAGTCCAAATTTACTGCTGGTGTCTATCGGGTTATCTTATTGATATCTCTATCATGTCAGTAGCTACTGATTCTGTCTGTTTACTAAACATCTATAAAATATGTTTATCAGGTCAAAACACTATTCAAAAGCCCCATCATGTTGTGGACAGTCTTTTATGCGTGAATAAAATAATTAAAATAGAAAATAGGCTTTGAGTTTTTGGAAGCACCACCAAACAACCTTAGTGCCTAGAATACGAAATGATTGATCGAATTCATGAATGTGGTGTTTGATAGAAATTTATTCAGGGTTTGATGTAGTCAGCTGTTTATTGATGTTTGGGTGTGGGGGAGAACAGGAGCAAGATTGTTATGTTGGCAAACAGTAAGAGAATGTTATATCAAAGTTAGGTTGTTGCTGACTGCCTCTTTCTATGAGATTTTTCGAAAATATTTCTGAACAAAGGAATAGAAACCGAAATCTGAAAGGTCTTATGCGTCATTTCCTCTTTTGGTTATTTATTAGTAAAATACGAAGAGAAATAAATATAAAAAGAAGAAAAATAGCAACTCAGTTACGAAGCAAGAAAATAGGAATAAGTTCAAAAGACAGTCTGAATATTTTGATGTGAGACAAAATTAAAAACTGAAAATAAAGAAAATATTGGTGAAGAATATTTTATTTCATTTTTGCATCTGTTCATTTTTTTGTTTATTTATTCATTAATTCTGAGATGAATCGATTTAAAATTTTGATATCAGATAATAGTCAATCGATTAGTCCCTTAACCTCTAGCAAATTGATAGTACCCTACCGATCAGGTTTAATCATTATACTTCTTGTAGTTTTAGCCATTTCTATGCCCAAGTCTCAGTCTAAAATATTTGATTGAAAGTCGCGAAGTTATTTCGGTACATCACCTTGCATCTGATTCTTGTCTACCAGTCAGCCTATCAGCTGATCATACACACATACTAGGTCAAGTACGGATTTCTTGAGCTCGAAGGAATGAAAAGTGAAACTTACCAAAGTCACAATCAGAATCATTATATTATAGACATAAACCTGTCAGTACCGTTTGATAAATAAGATGAAGTTAAATCATTTGAAATTATAAATTATTTGTCTTTTTTTTTACACAAAGTTCCGGAATTAGACACGTCAGCTAAGTAGATTCATGGCAGAAGAAACGGTTTTATGCGCAAAAGTATTACAATATTGATTCCGAGATTCGAGGAAGCTCATTAAGTACTTAGCTTTTGGTATTTAGATCTAAGAGCCACGTAAACTATTTGATTATATTAATGTGTGAATATAACTGAATGATATCCATGGAAATAATTGCGTAGCTGGGGGGAGGGGACGGTCCACTCCTAGTGACGCTTGCATGGGGTCGGCACTTTTGAATCTGCTGTATAAATTTGTATGGACTTGGAAGCCTAGTGCTGAAAAACTTGGGAGCCTTGGTCGGTACACACGTTATACCACTGCCAGAAAATCTGAGACAAGAAATTTCAGTCTAAGTTGGATTATCTCCCTTATGACTGCCAAGTGTAGTGAGAGATGTACTCATCAAGAAGTCGTGTCAAATCCGTTGCTTCAGGCCAATAGCAAAACAAGCTCTGTTCCTGTTGTTGAGCCCAGGTCTACTTTTGCCAAGGCTGTGTAGTTACTGTCATTGTAGCCGTTCTTTTACATCAAATGTTTCGCTGCTAGCTATCCACATTAGCGAGCAATCAATTTTGTCATTGATATCCATTAAGTGTTAATAGTTGTTTACTTCTATAACAACCAACTCATTATTTTCCTTTCACCTTATAGGTTTAATCTCAAGAGAAATTATATAAATTCTCATTAACTCTTGATATTCGTCATGATGAATACAGCAGAAATATACACATTGATTTTTGAAGCAATTTTCATATCTCCATTAAACACAACACATATATACATACCATTAGACGTAGTATTAAATTAAACAGAGTATTATATAATATTATAACACATTAGAACTCTGTGCCTCGGCCACTTTCTATAGAAATTCATAACTGATGAACTTTGATTAATTGGCTGTTCTTAAAATTTTGTGAGTCATAAACGAGGTTTGCCGTTTCAATAACTTCGATGATAATCTTACCGATGCTATTTCTCTCCTCTTCAATATCATAAGGTGAGATTTAAGTTCGCCGACATAAGACCAATCAATTAAGAAGTGCTCTTAACTTGCGGTGATGAATTTTACCGCCTCATTGTACTTATCTACAGATAGATGATTGAAAAGCGGAAAGAAGAATTATTAAAGCTAGATATCTTTCAGTAGATGCACCAAGCAGCGAATGAGAATAAACAAGCTGAGACGTTTGAGTATGTAAAAGCGTTTGTCATAGAGGAAAATATTCTTGCTTTTGTCTTAAGCGAGATTTTTTCTTCCCTTATAAACTGTAGTGATTCAAATATCTCTCAAACGTATTTGAACTGGTGTTATGGTTGTTTAGACATCTTCGATTCAGATGAAATAAAGAGTTGGTTACAAAATGCGAACGACACCGTTTCATCTATTAATTCGACGTCACTTTTATCATACATTTGAGATTAAGGCAGCAAACTGGCAGGATCTTTAGCGCGTCGGACTAAACGCTTAGCGGCGCTTCGTCCATATTTACGTTCTGAGTTCAAATTCCGCCGTGGTCATCTTTGCCTTTCATCCCTTTCGGGGTCGATGAAATAACTACCAGCTTAGCACTAGGATCGATGTAATCGATTAACTGCCCCACCATCCAAGAAAAATTCATTCCTTGTACTTATAGTAGAAAGGATTATATGTGAGTTACGTAACATAATCTACTATAGAGCCGAGGCATGTTTGTTTCCATAATATCCTGCATATAGAGTCCTCTTCTCGACAAGTAATTGAATTGAAATAAAATGAAATTATTTTCCTAAATTTATCAGACAATAAATCAGAGTTATTAACCAGGTTTTAATGAAAGTGATTTATGGATGAACTTTACAATGTTACACATGGAACTTGTTACACGTGGAATAAAACATCATTTCTGATTATTAAAAACTTGATAAATCTACTTTCCCCGTTGCTAATACACACTGCAGTGCTGTCAGTAAACTCTGGAATTTAGTTTACTAAAGTCAATAATAAAAGATTCGACTAGCTGCCTACTCTGTTGGCTAAGATATATTATATTTGTCTTTCTAGCGTTCAATTTTGACAAATCATACATTTTTATTTTACTTAATTTTCTTTTAAATTTTTCTGAAACTAAATTTCACTGATAAAATTAGAAGAACGAAACACAATTAATTAAATTTTTACAATTGCACTACCTCTCTCTTTCTCTTTTTATTTTCCTCTCTCTTTATATATGTGTGTGTGTGTGTGTTTTTTCTCTTTCTTTTCCTATGACACTTTGTCTCCCCACTCTGTCTGTGAGTCTACAAGAACACACGCACACACACACACACGCACACACACACACACACACACACACACACACACACACACACACACACACACACACACAACGCACACTATATCCTTTATTCCCAGGAGAATTTACTAAGTCTTAAACAAACAATACAGATCTAATTTTAAAGAAGTATTTTAAACATTTTACTTACTAAGGACATATTCCCACAGATTTATCGATTCCAGGAAGTTATTTGTACTGAGCTTTATAATCAAAAATATCGTCGTTTGTTTTTTATTGTTTTTTCTTCTTGTTTTTGTTTGTTTTTTTACTACTCTACATTGCAAACAAATATTACGCGTGTTAATGTCAGACTAACTACTCTATTATTAGATATCTCCCTCTAGCTTCCATTACAATATTAGTATAAACAGAATGCTAATTAAACTATAGAACCAGCCAACACAGATCAACTAAAGCTATAACCGTCCTTTCATTGTAAGCGCTAATTTTCTGCGATCCTACAGTTTATTCCTCTGATATTTAATTACTTAATACCTTTTCCTTCGTTCAGTCTTTATTCAGATTTAATACATATTCTATTCTACTTCATAACCAATATTAACTCTTCCTCACATATTCATATATACAAACACACCTATTAAAACGCGCATGTGCATACACTGATCCTGCTTTGCCAACACTAAAACTACTTCAAAGCAATTCTTTCGCTACGCCAGGTTTGAGTTCCCATCGATATGATCAATCCATTCGCTGCTGTAGCTGTAGTAGTAGCAGCAGCAGTAGTAGCAGTAGTAGTAGTAGTAGTAGTAGTAGTAGTAGTAGTTTTCTTGTTTTCCCTCAGGTCAACCCAATTGTACGAATCTGTAATCAGAAGTGTGCCAACTGCGTGTTTTTTTTTTTTTTTTCAAGGCAACAGGGTGTGATTTGAAGGAATTTGCAGCTGTTCTTACACGTTGAGTGACGCCATAGGGACTCCCACGATAGAATAGAGTGTCACAGTAATATGAAATATGTCATTAAATTTAGATTAACAATCCACTTCTCGAAGCAGATTCAATGTCATTTAGAATGAGGAAGTTTTGAGGGAAATATTTGGAGAAAGGGAATTTATAGATCTGAATTAAACGCAGTACTTCGAATTGGGTTATGTGCTTCCAGAAAATGGAGATCTCAGGCTCAAATTTTAATCTCTGCAAGCATCGATCATAATTGAAACCCCACGTGAAAATCGAGAACCCAAGTGACATTGGTGGTTTTGACACATTTCGTTGTTGTTAGAGTAGAGGCTCAATCATGAGTTTTTCTACTATAAGCACAAGGTTTGAAAATTCTGTGGAGAGGGGCTTGCCGATTACATCGATCCCAGTGCTTAACTGGTACTTATTTTATAATCCGAAGGGAGGCAAAGTAACCTCAACTTCAGTAAAACCGGAAGAAATGTCGCTAAGCACTTTGTACAGCGTGCTAACGATTCTACTAGCTCGCCAACTCAGCTCATGATCTTAATTTTAATTTTTTTTTTTTTTGTTGGCACTCCGTCGCTTACGACGTCGAGGGTTCCAGTTGATTCGATCAACGGAACAGCCTGATCGTGAAATTAACGTGCAAGTGGCTGAGCACTCCACAGATACGTGTACACTTAACGTAGTTCTCGGGGATATTCAGCGTGACACAGTGTGACAAGGCTGACCCTTTCAATTACAGGCACAACAGAAACAGGAAGTAAGAGTGAGAGAAAGTTGTGGTGAAAGAGTAGAGCAGGGTTCGCCACCATCCTCTGCTGGAGCCTCGTGGAACTTTAGGTGTTTTCGCTCAATAAACACTCACAATGCCCGGTCTGGGAATCGAAACCACGATCCTATGACCGCGAGTCCGCTGCCCTAACCACTGGGCCATTGCGCCTCCACTATGATCTTAATTAATACGTAACTTTCGTAATTGATAGTTCTACTGAATAAATTTATTGAATAAAAATATCAAAATGACTTTAAATTAGAACTACTACATTTTACCGTTTAAAATCTGTTTCGCATTCTTTTAATCTGTTCATGATTAACACGCGACCAAGATTCGGATACATCTAGCAAATATCAATTTTCTATTAAGTTATTAATTTGAAACACAAAGCAGAAAATAATGAATTTCGTGTGTATGGCCCTCGAGGCTCTCTCTATAGCATTAAATTTGATGTAGTGCCGGTAAACACCATTCACTGCGGACTAGAAAATTAAAATTTAAAAAAAAAAAAGGCATGAATCATTAGATAAGAAGATTCATGTTTTGAAGCTAGACTGAAATAATTTAAGCAATTAAATAGCTCTGTATAATTTTAAAATGAATTAATACAATTTAATAATAACAATTTGATTATAATTGAGATGTAGGCAAGAAAATCGAAAACTACAAAGATGCAGACGGAAGAATATGTGGAAGCTGGTAGTTTTATATTCTTATTTGCTATAATATATGTTGTCCAACTTATACCTATTATCTAATATTTTGAGTGTGTGTTTGTGTGTGTTTGTGTGTGTTTGTGTGTGTGGCGTAGTTGTTACTAGATGCATTTGTCTAGTCCTTGTGCGTGAATGTATCTAAATTTCATTCAACTTTTATAAAAGCTGTGATATTTTCTAAATTTGCTTAATCAATAAGTTAATTGTTCTATCTATCTATCTATCTATCTATCTATCTATCTATATTTCTATCTACCGCGCTCTCTCTATATGCATGCATGTATCTATGTATGTTTGTATTTACGTAAGTACGTAAGTATGTGTGTGTCTATGTTTAAATGTGTGTGTGTGTGAGTATATATATATATATATATATATATATATATATAATTCTCTCTTTCTTTCTTTCTTTCTACATATAGTATAAAAGGATGATATATATCTACATTTATTATGCAATATCATTGCTTACATCATTGGCTATCGACAACGCTTTATAAGTATTGTCAACTCCGGAAAAACTGATAGAAAATATATTTTCGTGTAACATTCAGCAGAGCTTGAGTATACAGCCCATAGAATAACATAGGAAGTAAATCCCCTGGGGACACACAACATAATACACACACAGACACACACACATACAACACCCACTCACACACTACACACACATACAACACCCACTCACACACCACCCCCACTCACACACCACACACACGCACACAGTTTAAAGAGGTGGGTTACATGAAGAAAAGTTGTATTGAAAGTCGGCTGTATATTTATGCAAGATTTATATTAGCGGATGCATGTGTGTATGTATGTTGTCTATATATGCATGTATGTTGAGTATATGTGTTTATCTTGTATATGTCTGCATATTGTGTGTACATGTGTGGATGTTGTGCGTGTTTTTGTGCGAAAAAAAAAAAATAGACGATAACACAGAACTTCCACTGGCATCTATTTAATGTACAGGGAAAGAGGGAAACATTTGCTTAATTGCTCCAAATATCGTAACTTGAGAATCTCGTTGTAAGTTTTACATAGATTTAATGGATCACTTGATCAGAGGTCTTTGATTTGTTTCTAGCCGATAGACAAATTGTAAAAATTACCTTTTAAGCTTTTCAAGGTAGCTTCTGCTTCAATAAATCATTTATTTATGACTATCTATTTATTACTTGCGTACCTTTGAAAAACTCTATACATTCCGAAGAAGATAACTATATTTAGTCAACTTCTCTAGATGTTAAATAATAATAATAATAATAATAATAATAATAATAATAATAATAATAATAATAATAATAATAATAATAATAATAATAATAATAATAAATTTTCGTTAGATCTGCAGAGAAGCGACCAATGGAAAATAGCAACTTCTGCAATTTATATCAATAATCTCACACAACCAACATATTGCTCTCTCGTCTTTTCTTTTGTTAGCTATAAAAATTCATAGGTTGATTTCCGGTCTCACTGATATTTTCGTATCTTCTGCTGATTCTAGACCGTTTTATTTCGCTCGGAAGGATTTTTCAAGTAGCCACTCACAAAGCCACAAAGTTATTCATACTGAGTAAGTAAACAGTATGTCTTGAAGAAGGCAAATGCAATTTTCTCATTGCTACCTACATAGAATGATATTTGGAAATATTCTAGAAAGTTGTACGGTATAGCATGATGCGAGAAGCATACTGTTAGAAATTTCATTTCTGTAACCTTCACCGCCATTCCAACTTTTTGTGGCTTCTCCACTGCCTCTACACTCTACAAATATTGTATTTAGTAAACTCCCATATCTTTTACTATTTCCCCTTTCTTGCTCTTCAAAGCTTTCATAGCACGTAATGGAAGCGTATGTGGTTTTAACTTTATGCGCACGCGCGCGTTGTAAATGTGTGTTTGCGTTTAATTTTGCATATTTCCCCGCGTTTTCCTTGATATTTCTAGAAACGTTTATTACACATAACTACAGAAATAAAAAGGAAACTTTGAGTCATGTGGGAATTATTTTGTTTATAACTTTATGTGTGTTCATTTACACATATATATTCATATATATATATATATATATATATATATATATATATATATATCGTCTTTTAATTTTATGTGTATTTCTCTAAGTATGTACATAAACATACTAATGCAGATATGGACACGTGTGTGTGTGTGTATGTATCTGTGGGTACAGATATACTTATGATTATATTTATATACATACATCTCAGGGATAGCTTCACACACACACATACACAGATACACATTTCTATCGAGATAAGTATCAAGATAGATAGATACATACATACGTACATAGATATTTACGTATGTATGATATACATATTAAAGCAGATATATACTCATACATTTGCAGACACACATACAAACAAACAAATACACGAGCGTACCCATATAAGCGTGTGAATATCTGTAATGGAATAGCCCAGGTGGAAATACCGAATTCCAGCAGACATCTGCTCACATTACTTTCCATGCCGGTTCCATTGTTACCAATACAAACTAACATGTATTAAGAATGTGTTTTAGGATCTACACCAGTTTTCTCTTCTAATCTTTGGTTTTTATCAGTCTGGCAGCCTATCTCAGCTATCTTGAGTTATCTTGGTCTATGTATTCGTTTCACAAGCCAGCCAGGTATAACACAGCGAATATTTGCGTCAGTGTGTGTGTGAGAGAGAGAAAGAAAGAGAGAGAGAGAGAGAGTGAATGTGTGAGGGTGTAAGAGGAGACTTTTAGCATATGTGTATGTATGTGTATCAATTTCTACATCTATCTTGCACTGTTTATCAATTTCCAGAGTTACTTATTTCTTAATCAATCAGTCAATCGTTCTATCTATCTATCTATCTATCTATCTATCTATCTATCTATCTATCTATCTATCTCTATATGTGTGTGTGTGTATGTATGTATCAATGTATGTATGTATATATATGTGTATGTATGTATATATATATATATATATGTATATATACATATATGTATGTATATATATATATATATGTATATATATATATATATGTATATATATATATATGTATTTATATATGTATGAATAAATATGCATGTGTATATATGCATATATATGTACGTATGTATATATATATATATGTATGTATATGCATATATATATGTATGCATATATATATATATATATATATATATATACATGTACATAAATATATATGCATATTTATATATATATATGCAGATATAATATGCATATACACATACACATATGCACATGCACACACACGCAGTGTGTGTGTGTGTGTGTATACACGTATGTACGTATATTTCTCTCTACCTGTCTGTCTATCAATATAATAATTATCAGTTGCTCTGCATATCAACATAGTTTCCTGCCTGCCTGCCTGTCTCTCTGTCTGTCTTTCTGCCTGTCTGTTTGGCTGTTGTCTATTTGTATATCTCTGTATCTCTGTATCTATCCATGTAATTATTGATCGATCGATGTAATTATCGACCAAAAGTTCTTTACTGGCTTACAGCCAGAGTATTTGGCAAGGTATTTTTCCTAGGTCAAGCTATTAGTAAATTGACTCGAAGTATTAGAAAGCTGTGCAAAATAATCCATTGTTATCTTGAATAAGTGAAACGTGCAACAACAGCAGTAATAACAATAGGAAGAAGAACAAAATTAGCAGCAACAGGAAGAACAAAAGCAGTACTAACATCACTAGTACCAAAACAACAAACACCACCGGCATCACTAGCACCAAGACCAGCGTTTGCAGCGACAATTTTACAGTGAATAACATCAAACAAATATAAACACGACAACATCGAGGTCGTCGACAACAATTATATCAACAAAGGAAGGCTACATCAGAAGCACTAAGAAAAATAGTAACAGCAACAACAACACCAGTAGCAGCAACAACAACAACAATCGCAGCAGCAGCTGCAGAGATACTTTCAGTAAAGAGAAAAGATCGTCAATGGTCTCACTAGACCTAAACACTGCGTTGTCGAGTTCACAGCGTCTGGAACAAGCCCCTAAGAACAACAACTGAATCTCAAAATGGGCTTTCGAATTTCAAGAATTAACTGCCAAATGTCGTTTCAAATCACATCCTACTGCCATCACAAGCAACACTTTTATAATATAGATTTGTGTTTCCTACACCTTGCAAAAGTCGGGATGGTTACAGGTGTAAAGTCTTCGATCAAAGGTTTGATGGATCAGGGCTCACATGAATCTAAACAACAACTGGGCGCTTGACCGTCTAGAAATATTAGTCGACACATCTTCAAATCACACTTGACCGTCTTTAGAAAAGAACACGTTGGTTAAAGTGGTCTTAGGCTCTCTACACACAGGAAAAATGTGTGATGGTCACGACTTGAAATCCTTTATTTAAAGATTTGTTATTTTAGAGCCGGCTTGGATCTAAATAACCACAATAGTCTTACTCGCATCGAGCGTCAACATTGTACTCCATAAAAAGAAGAAGCCATGAAGTGATGACCGCTTGATCTCAGTAATAAAATTGGTTTTAAAGAACCTGGTGATGGTTCACATCAGTTAAACTTGCGTTATTTGGAACAGTTATTGACATTGAAGGGTATATATATATATCTTAATCAAGTTCTCTAACTGGCGGAGAATAAACACGCTTGTGGACTTTCCAATCGTAGATCGATAAAATCACATTGAGGCTTGCTGTGGTTATTCTTAAATAATTCATAGTTATTGTGAATAAATAATCGGCGTACTCGCGACACCGTGATATCTTCTATGAGTATCTGTATGTGTATTAAATATTAGATATAATATATAACACACAAACACGAATATTTCTATATATGTACATATAATATATTAAATATATTTTTCAATTAATCTCTGTATGTATATGTGTGTGTGTGAGTGTGTGTTCGCGCGATGAATAACAAGATTTCAAAAGGACGAATATACAATTGGTACATACAATGTACACCTAAGTCAAATCAGCGCTAAAGACTTCATTTCTGTCTCCTCCCAGAGTGTACCTGTCAACTACATGAATCAGAACTTTTGCCTTCGAATCTATCCTGGTTTCTCTCTCTTCAATATGTTACCTATATATTTTATAAGTTGCTTTAATTCCTTAAAACTACCACTCATTTCATACTTTGTTCTCATGCACACACACACGCACTCACAGGTACATACATACATACATACATACATACATACGCACACACATAAGGCATTATAAATGCATATTTCCATTACTCTGAGTTGCTCGTTTCCGATCATCAGCTGCTAAAATCGAGCCTTTTCTTTTCAACATCAACTTCTTTCCTTTGTTTTTTTAATCACATGCGCTACATTGGCCTCAAACATTATCTGGGACAAAATCGTGCGACGAAAATGTTGTTACCTCATGAAATAAAGGTGAATTTAATGTTAATTCTGCAACTTTTGCGGTAACTATTTAGAAAAATCATAATATACAGCGCAGAGGTAGAATCACACAAAGGTGATCAACCTAACACATATGGTGGGCAACATAGCTCACATTCAAAAGCCGTTGTTACAGGCATAAACATTGATTTATCAATCCTAACAGAAAATGTGCTACGGCTTTGTTGAAGTTTATAAGGTTCTTGCATGAGACGAATCCTCATGAATTCAAAATTACTTAGCCTATTGTAGATAATGTACAACCATACATGAACGGGAGCTTTCAAGATATCAATAGTTTGAACAAAAGAAATGAGCTGTTAACATTTTGTATGCAAACAGCTTGAAGCAGTAGCTTTCGCACGTGTCATTCACAAAGGTTTTTAAACGGAAGAACATTTGGATAAGCATTTCTTTCAAACTTTTATTTCATATTTCAAAAGAATATTCAAACACTGGATATTCAAAACATAACCAGGCTCGGTTTAGCCAGCTGATGATCAGAAACGAGCTGCTCTGATTACTAGAAATCGGAGCCTTTCAGTTATAATGTAGTAAGGAATACTCTACATTTGTATTGAGTCCTGTGATTTATAGCTTCTGGTGAACCACCAGGTATATATATACATACTTACCTTTATAGACGACACGTCAGACTCTAATGGCAGAGGTTATAGGCCCTCCGGCATTAGAATCTGATGATTCGTCTATAAATCTAAGCGCTTTATGGATGCGAAACGTTGGTCCCTCTATGACCGTACATATATTTAACTGCATATGTATATATATATATATATATATATATATATATATATATATATATATATATATATATATATATATATATATATATATAGGGAGAATTCACACAAAAAAAAGACAACAGACGAAGTCAGGTGGTGTAGAAAACAAACAGATGTATTAGTATAACGCTCGGGAATTGAAAAAGCCTTTAACGTTTCGAGCCTACGCTCATCCACAGAAAGAAACACAGAAAGAAACAAGGAGAGAAACAAGGAAGGGGGGAAATGTGTATAGTGGTTAGCGATCTATGCATTTTAACATGTATTAAAATACGAGTACATGAGATATCCCGTAAAAGCTATTGCAATTGACATAGCAGGTATAAAGTGCAAGTGAAGCCGTTGCATCCGAGAATCGAAATCACTCCGCAGATTTTGTATTGAGAAATTTTGAAAATCTCTGTCGCAAGAATAGCTAGAATTAACACTAAATTGTAAAAAGGAGGATTTAACAGGGCAGATCCTAACGTTCGGTGTTGGATTCAAATGAGGGATTTATTTATTAGCTATGATTCTAAAGCAATTCTTCTCTCCTTATTCGGTTAACATGCTGCGCTGCTATCATATACTTAATTTAATTTGATGTAATACGAATGTAAATTTAACGAAAATAGTTTATTGATTTTACACTTGTCTTCTTCATAAACACAGAATGGATGGTATTAAAGAGAAGATGTAGTGAAGATTGTGTATATATCACAAGAAGATGATTGTTTTATCACCAAGTTTCAGCTTCGGTATCTCCGTAATATGTAGGAGGGGAAACATATTTTTACATGCATTTACATCGACGCGTGCACACACACACAACGCACATTCTATTTAACATATAAAGCGAGGCACTTCATTTTCGTATTATTCGTATATATTAAAAAGAACGAAGTACTATGAGTGATTACTGAATCCATTTGGACAACAATTTGAATATATTAAATATATAGCACGTAGTATAATATAAGATAACACGCACAAATACGAATATTTTTACACATGCATTATATATTGAATAAATTATTATCTAATATCTATCATCTATGTACCTATTTATCTCTCTAGATAGATAGATAGACAGAGAATGAGAGAGAGAGAGAGAGAGAGAGAGAGAGCAATGGCATGAACATCGAGTCGCAAGATAAGCATACTCGCTCAATAAACTATACGTGTGGGGGGGGGGGTGATGTCACGTTTACCTTTATTATTCCTATCTTCTAGTTCGGAAATGAACTTGGTTTTCTATTCTGTATGCAGCCTTAATAATTTATTTCCTTTTCAACCTGGTTTTCATCACATTCATTGTCTCTAATATTGGCACAAAGACGGAAATTTCGGGAAGGGGGTTAGTTGATACCATTGACCAGAGTACTTGACTGGCATTTTATTCTATCGACTCGGAACAGATGAAAATCAAATTTGACCCCAGCAAGATTTGAGCTCAATACGTAAAGGTATGGAAGTAAAGCATTTTTCCGACTCGCTGACGATTCTGCCAGCTCACCACACTTTCTCTCGTCACATTAATAAAATTACTTTGCCACTTTTTTTCTTGTTTAAATTCTTAGTCGGGTCACAACTCACAATATTATTGTGTGTGTGTGTTTGTGTGTGTGTGTGTGTGTGTGTGTGTGTGTGTGTGTGTGTGTGTGTGTGTGTGTGTGTGTGTGTGTGTGTGTGTGTGTGTGTGTGTGTGTGTGTGTAAAATGAGATGAAACGTGCTGAAACATCCAATCTCAATTGTTTCCGAATGTAACTCTCCGCGTATTTTTCCATGCTTTTCCTTCTAAAGTATAATATCTTTCATTTAAATAATTAATAACTAAACGTTTTGTTAATAAACCAAGCGAGAAATGCATCATGTAGAGAATATAAAAAATTTATTACACGCACTTATGCGGTAAAGAAAGAACAATATTAGAAACATTTATTCAGCAGCGAGGAAGAGAAAATATTAACTCAACTAGTAGTATTATTGTAATTATTTCAACAAGTACAGAAGATAACTGAATATATGTTTCAGTATTATTCAACGTTAGCATGTTAAAAATTATTAATGAAACCTCAATGAGTAATGTGTGGAAATAGCACAGTTTGAACTTGCTTGGACTACACCTTTCAGTTTCTGTTACCAACTGCAGAAAAGGTCTTTCGATCATCTTGGCCTTACTGAAATCTTTCTCTTTTGTCGTTTAGTAGTTACATGTGAATTTGTCCCCAAACTAAATTCTGTGGTGGTTTGAACTCATTCTTCTCTGAACTGAAAAATGAAATTAGACAAGAATTTGTGTTTAGGGTCCAGTACCCTGACTAGAAACCTTTTAACATGTCAACTGCTTTTCTTCCTATGTACCCTGTATTTTCTGTTGCGCTTAGTCATAAGTGCTTTTATTCTAACGGCTTCTTTCCTCAAACTGCTGCACTTTGAAACTCAGTACCATGGTTTGATCTACGATGTTCAGTCCTCTAAGCATTATGTCAGCTGACATCTTTTGAACGCGTAGCCCCTTCTGTTATTGTTCGGGACAAAATCGTATAAATGACTATGAATTTTCTTTGATTTGAGCTAAAGCTGGCGTCCATGAAGTTAGTAGTGGTGTGCTTTTCTCCTGCAAAGGTTTCTACCTCACTTACCGCATTCGTTACAGTGATAATAGCAACTATAATCTGAAGCGCATCACCTAGTATTTAGAGTGTTGGGTCGATGATCATTAGTTCGTGTGTTCAATTCCTTGACCAGGCAGCGCATTGCGTCCTTGAACATGACACATCATTTCACTTTGCTTTATTTTATTCAGCTGGAAATGAATACCAACCGACTAATAGCTCTCTCTCTCTCTCTCTCTCTCTCTCTCTCTCTCTCTCTCTCTCTCTCTCTCTCTCTCTCTCTCTCTCTCTCTCCATCTACCACATTTCTGGTGTTCTGCTAAAACAATTGGCAGAAGCATTGTACAAACTACCATGTCATACTCGTTTGCGAGTGACTGCTAAACTTTTATTAGTAACTATAAATATTCTCAATAATGGCTATAGAAATGTCTTCTGCCTTCGTTCTTTCATTGAAAACACATTCCTACATATTTTAAGTTCATTTCCATTACTATCGCTGAAAGAAATTGAAAAATTATACATCTCATTATTATGCTCGGATTCCTTGATGGTTCAACGCATGAATACATTATTTTCTTTCAGAGTGATCATGTGATGCATGATGCTGAGCAATGTCAAATACTAGACACTACACCAACACATAAATGCTGCAGCTTTTTTTGTTTCCCGTAATATTTTCAAAAACAATTATCCGTATTTGGTGACATTATGAAATGATATATTTTCTGCTCAGAATTAGGTATTCACAGATAGCTATTTTACAGATCTTAAATGTGCTGCATGGGTAACAGTTCTTGGACACAATTCCACAAAACATTGCCAAGTATAAAATTGGTCATTTAATATTTATATTTTATTCCTAGAGACTGCAATATTTTTTGAGTGTGTTTCATGAAGCGGTGCCAGAAGAAGGTGTTATGTTGGTGAAATCGATTGTTGAACGAGCTGTCTATATGCCCTACATACCTGTTTTGGGTTTCTTTGTTGATAATGGCCATACAATTAACAATGTGTTGCAACCATTTACGACTGCATTTAGCACTGTATGAGAAAGATTGTAAGTGCATACTCTGAGTTCGAAATCCAAGATACGTACAGCTTCGAACACATACAATGAGAGAGAGAGAGAAAGACAGATGCAGAGGAAGGGAGGAAGTAAATAGCAGTAGGTATGAGAGGAGTTATACAAATGATGAATTCGTTTCATTTTATTTTATTTTAAGGTAATGAATATTTCTTTAATTACTATTCATTTCATTATTTTTATATAAACACCAATAAATCTGATAAAATGTTAAATTATAATAATTACATATATGCCGGATTTCCTGGTATTATCCAGGGTGGCAAAAGTATATTTCCAAAGTTACTTCTTGTCATATGATTTGTAACACTCTTGCTGCATATATCATTGTATCTAGGTTAGTTCCTCTACCACGCTTGACCGGGGTTGGCTTGTTTACGCTTCTGTAGATCAGCGGTACGCCAATAGATATTTATATATTAAGTACCTGACTTCAAAATAAATAAGTATAGTAGTTAATTTGTTTGACTAAAACCCTTAAACACAGGCCCTAGTATGGCCACAGTTCAGTGACTGAAACAAGTAAAAGACAACTAATAGAGAACATTTTATAAACCATGTTTGTTTTCTAATGTTGATTTCCTACCTAACAATTAATCACCCGTTTACTTGGTGATTATGTCATTTATCCTGATGCTTGTGTAGAAATAGATAAAATGATCGTAGAAGGGAATTGAAATTGTTGCTACCGGGTATAACAGTTTTCATATCGCAGCTGA
This sequence comes from Octopus bimaculoides, assembly GCF_046866305.1. Taxonomy (NCBI): domain Eukaryota; kingdom Metazoa; phylum Mollusca; class Cephalopoda; order Octopoda; family Octopodidae; genus Octopus; species Octopus bimaculoides. Next base: position 69,483,051 of record NC_142937.1, on the reverse strand, counting down.
CGTAGAAACTTGTTACTTAGAGTTTCAACATATTACGTTGTTCTTTTATTACACCATATTTCGTTTATATGATTTCCTACTTTATTATATAATATAATTTTATTACGTTATATTCTATGAAATAACATTATAATGTATTACACAAACTTAAATAACATATTTTATATTTTATTCTCATTTTTGTTGTTGTTATTTTGCTTTGTATCTTTGTGCGGCAAAATGGCTGATTGTTTAAAGCAGACGACATCCAATAGCATAAATCGTGAGTTCGTGTCTGTTTCAAAATATTTCGCAGTGCTTCGGGCAAGATCCATAATCTTTTGTGCTTCAAGATCAATGAGCAGTTTGAACCAGGATGATATGTTCTGGCAATATATCATATGTTCTGCATGTAAAAGACTTGCGCCTTATCCGAAGCGACATGTATCTCTTCTCGGCGTTCATGGAAATGGATATGCACTGATTTTCATGAATTCAGGTCTCTCGTGGAAATAATGATTATGCATTATGTTTATCGCATTTATTTTAGCAATTCACTTCTTAACAACGGTAACACTTAAGACATCGTCGATGACAACCACAACTACATAAGCAACAATAACATTAACACCATCCATAATAACCTTAGTAACAGTATTAATTAAAACACTAATAAGTACGTTAACAACATTAGCAGCTACAATAATATGAACAGTAACAGCAACGATTACAATATTAGCAACTGTAACAACAATTTCAGAAAAAGTAATTTCAGAAAACGTAATGATAAAACAATAGTGACAAAAAAATTAACAGCAATAATAACAGTGTCAACAACATTAGCAACAATATAAACAACAATAATTGTTATAGTGCCACCAGCAGTAAAAAAAACAAAAAACAAAATTATCAACGAGGAAGCATCTAATAGCTTTTGTTGTCATTGTTGATTTTATCATTGTTTGACCTCGGGTCTAACCAGGTCGAGCAAAGATATAATGAAAAACATTGTAGCCATGGATATCTCAGATTATATAATCCCGTTTTTAAGAAGTTTGAAATGATTTGATGGAAACGTGGATGTTCCCGAAATCAGTTATACGTTGGTGTTTCAGAAATTACGTGAATGTTCCCGAAATCAACTATAGAAAAATCTTAAAACGGCGGATACTCGAACATTTAGTGGTTTATTCCTTTTAAATACGACTGAAAGCGCAATTTATTTTCAAGGGCCCGACGACCTATAAATATTATCTAATACGTGGAGGCTACAGAAAAATTCTTTAACAACAGAAACATTTTATCTGTACATCTCTCTCTCTCTCTCTCTCTCTCTCTCTCTCTCTCTCTCTCACTCTTACCTTTTTTCTAGTTTTCTCTTTTTTGTGTGTTCTTTTGTGTAAGTAATATTGGATCTTTTCCTTTCCATGGGCAGCTCGATTAATTAATTTTCTTTAACTAAGCACTTTGAAACTTCGTATACTGGTAGAATGTGTCATATAGAACATCTTTTACTCTTAGCGTTGTTCAGAAAAGTTTCTATTTTCAAAGTTATTTCGTGTTGAAGTTGTATTTCGGTAATTTCAACCAATCGTTGTCGTGTATTCAGCTGAATAAAATTACTGCTGTTGTTTGTCAACAACTTCCGGCGGTGTAAATTTTGTTTATTACTGTGATTTATGACATATTTAATCTCAGTTACGTTCATATGAATAAACGAGTGTATCTGAAGCATGTTTACTTCATGACACCACCATAATCGTTCGTGCATTTCTACTGCTTTTAGGTGGGGTTTTTTTTCCTGTTTTTCAGCTACTATTATCGAAAAGACTTCGTCCCGTAATCCTCTCCCCCATTTTCTCGCAAATTATTGTTTTTTATAATTTTTTTTTTTTGCCTAAAATCCAGTTTTTCGGTTACGGAGATTCCGGAAAATTGCCAAAAATCGAAATTTTGAAATTTTTTCGCCCTTCCCCTCCAATTTCTTCATTTTTCACTTTTTTCCGTAACTCTGACTTTAAAAGCCCAAACCTAATCTTAAAACCCTAACTCTAACCCTAAAATCCTAACCCTAAACCCTAACCCTAACCCTAAAACCTTGGAGCTAAAACCAGTACAAACGCACGATGTCATAAATAATAGTGACAAACGAAATATACCCCATCGATAGTTATTGTTGACAAGCAACAGCAATAATTTTATTCAGATGAATACGCCATTGATTGGTTGAAATTACCGAAATACGAGAATTTTAACACAAAATAACTTCGTAAATAGAAACTTTTCTCAACAACGCTGAGAGTAAAAGATGTTCTAAATGACACATTCTACCAGTATACGAAGTTTCAAAGTGTTTAGTTAAAGAAAATTAATCAATCGAGCTGCCCATGGAAAGGAAAAAAATCCACAATATTATGTATTTTCCTTAGTTTATCATGGTTTACCAGCTTTAAACAGACGTTCAAAGTGATTAAATAAAATACAGCGTAAATACAAAAGCATTAATTTTAAATATATCTTTATTCCATTGTTCTCACAGATCCACAAATGGATTTCCAGGATTACAAATTTACATAAGAATACCAGTAATACACAGTGTCTGAATCAGACTACTAAAATATATCCAGAAGAGGCATGGGGATGTTGTTCATAGGAACAGAATAATATTTCTGAAGATCAGCGTGTTTATTGATTGTAATATTGATTACTTTTGTCAAAAAATAAATATCACTTACAAATATTGGAAACTGTTTATGGCCGAGTGAGTAGGGCGTCGGTCAATAAATCAAATTGTCTATTGTTTCTAGCCTGTGACCGAATAAATGTTTAGTTATTAATGGTACCCAAAGGATAGGATGCCCTATAAATAGTGATAGCTGTGTAAGACTGGAAAGAGTTCCTTAACAAAATGAAGGGGCCAAGTCCTTCAATTCAACATAATATAGTTAACAACGTGGTCATACTGCCTCTTTAATAACTGTCACCCACGGATTGAATAATTGATCGTTCATACGTGACCATATATTTTAAAAAATCCAGTCACTTCCAACACAGTTCCCTGCCTAACATTGTTTTTCCCAGTTTTATTAACACCATTTCACCCGTCTTTATGCTCTGAGTTCAGACCCCGACGAAGTTGACTTTCCCGTTATTGATTTCGGGGCTGATAAAATAAGTGCCTGTTGAGCACTGACCTTGATGTAATCAACTTCCCCCCTCCCGCAAATTTGCTGGCCTTGTGCCAAAATTTTGAATCATTAATATTATAAGTTTACAGCTGAGAACACTTGGAACAAAATGGTATATTACATTATCAGATTCACTAATAAAACTATTATTGACAAATTGTAATTAAAAAAAGGGGGGAGATTTAAATATTCTTTCCCCTGGTTGTCTAATTCGTATTAAAAGTTCTTTGTTTGCAAATAAGAGGAGATTACTATTACAATTGTCTAACTTGTGTAGATACTGGAATATGACACATTGCACGCACACGACTCATACTGATAGACTCTGTGATATTTGTGGTAAAATGACTTTATTAAAATATCGATGGGAGATTACAGGACGCATTAAGAAGCTTTATTACGCTTATGTCAGTTGTGCCATAGGTGATTAAGACGAAATATTGGCGCCTTGTGTTTGTTACTTGAAATGCACTAACGATGCTAGAAAGTGGTTTTCACCTAAAAGACTGTCTGTGGGATTTGCAAAGCTTAGGATTTGATGAGAACATATGATTCGTAATGCAGATTTTACACGACTAAGACAGAAAGAAACGCACTCGTAAAGCCAATAATAATATGTCTTACTCAAAATGACGTATCGCTATTTGCCTTGTTTTTGTTGATTTACTTTAATATCTTGCTGATAATGACTTCAATGATATATAGAGTTTTAACGAAAACTTGGGTACTGAGTTTGATCTAGATCATTAATAAAAGACTGGAATGGTTTGTCTGTGATTTAACCCTTTGCCTGTCCAGTATATCACATGTGACACACAGCACATATTCCCCTGGCATCTACGCATCATATTCAGTCATATTCAATATACATTTGCAATTTATTTTTTTCAGCCAACAGAATTACTTGGGATTTATGAAAGGAAAAAGTTATACAAAATATTTATCTTTGTTATGTGAATTGTCAGTAACAGCACACTTTCTGCATTCTTATTTTCCGTTTTTCCATGAGATTTGTTGATGCATCTGAGAATATTCCATATTTCTCAAAGATATTTCTGTCCTTGATAACAGACTTCAAGTCTGATTGAATGTTAGTTGACTATGCATCGTAACACTCGCGGTCACAAGTTCAAACTTCGTTTAAATGATTGGTAAGAAGCTTACTTCCCAACCATATGATTCTGGGTTCAGTCCCACAGTGTGGCACATTTAGCAAATGTCTTCTAATACAGTTTCCAGCTGGAAGCTGAAAGAAGTCCTTTATATATGTGTTGGTGTGCTTTTGTGTCTGTGTTTTTTCCCCACCACCGCTTGACAACTGGTGTTGGTGTTACGTCTCTATATCTTAGTGGTTAGGCAAAAGACAGATAAAATAATTACCAGGCTTAAATAAATACTGGTGATGATTCATTCGAGTAAAAATTCTTAAAGCTGGTGCTCCAGCATGACCGCTGTCTAATGACTGAATTGAGTAAAAGATAAAAAACAACTTAGCAAAACAAAGCAACTTCTCGTTCTGTTAATGCTTTTGTTGCAGGTATGTCTGATTTCCTGGGAAATAGGAAGCCATCAAATTATGAACTTGTGCAGACCCTGTCAACCAGTTTTCGAGCACTGGGCTGCAACATGAGTGTAAAAGTGCATTTCCTGTACAGTCATCTGGACTACTTCCCTGAAAATCATAGTCCAATAAGTGACGAGCAAAGTGAAAATCAAATTCAACAGAAACTATGTTCAAAATTGTTCCCCTGTGTTATTTATAGATTCTATATTGGATAAAGGTATCCAATTGATTAATTATACCTCATGGTAGAAGATCTGTCAGTTTTATAGGAGACCGGGAGGTGGCGACGCGAGTTCCACGTGCGGCCTTCGATTTTTTTTTCTTTTACTTTCCAAATATTTGGATACAAATTCACACTTAAGCTATGGATCCGGAGCTGAATGTTTCATTCGTCTAACAGTCTATTCTTTTGTGTTAGAAATAACTATGTTCAAAATTTTAATCAAGATTTATAGATTTACAGACATATACACACTATATATCTGTTTACTTAGCTATTTACGCATTACATAATGTGCAACCATTAATAATATTCATACAGTAACATTTTGTTTTTGTACGTACTTGTCGTGTGCGTCACACTTACTTCAAAGAAGTGGTACAGCGAGAGAGAGGAGGACAGAGAGGAAGTGAGAGAGAGAGTGTGAGAGAGAGAGAGTGAAAGAGACAGTGAGCGGTGACAGCGTTCGTTTTGTGTTTTAAAATGTTTCAGAGAGGACGTAAGAGAGAAAGAAAGAAAGTGTGAGAGAGAGAAAAAGTGAGAGAGAAAGAGAGAGAAAGAGAGAGTGAAAGAGACAGTGAGTGGGGACGGCGTTCGTTTTGTGTTTTCAAACGGTTTATCACATCGCAAGAGAAGAAAATACATAGATACATATACACGTTGTTAAATCAAAAGCGGGAGAGAGAGGGACATAAAGGAAGTGAAAGAAAAAGTTAGTGAGAGAGACAGTAGATACATAAATCCAAAGAAAAGCTCATACATAGATACATACACACAGCAACTACTGGATGTCAATTTCACTTTTCATTACCACACGAGGATAAAATTAACTTACAAATATCTGAGTACTTCACAGGCATCCATAACATTAACGTAGTTCTCAAGGAGATTCAGCCTCACACAGAATATGACAAGGCTGGCCCCTTTGAATTACAGCTACAACTCGAGACATATGTATTTGTGGGTGTATATAGTGCAGATTATTTAAAACATGTTTGCAATAATTAGTGTCACATGGTGGAAATGAACGCAATTACCAAACTTTCATTCATAAATCCATTTATTATTTCGTTCTTTTGCCTTTCAATTTGTACATTAAGGTTCTTTGAATATGTTCGATGTATTTTAAGGTTAAATAGTAATGCAGTTTACGTTTGTGTAACTGAGATATTTTGGATGGATTATATAGTCATTCATGTTACATTACTTTCTATATCCTACAACTGTCACAATATACTTTTCTAGGCCTGAATTTTTTGTGGGGAGGGGGCCAGTTGATTAGATCGACCCCAGTGCACAACTGATACTTAATTTATCGACCCCGAAAGGACGAAAGGCGAAGTCGATCTCGGCAGAATTTGAACTCAGAATGTAAAGACAGACGGTCATAATATACAAACATGTCCCGTGGCACCAGTACACTATTTACAGAGGCTTACATTTTATATGTTTTCCGTGGGGCTTTCACGAGCCTAGCTAGTATAAATAAATACACAAAGAGGGAGAGAGACAATCACATTGTGTAGAATTCTATATACACATCTGTCGTTATCTTTTTTAATTCCCTCTCCCTACTCTCTCCATTAATGTATACGTATATGCACACACATATACAAACATGGTTATACAAACACACACACACACACGCGCGCACACACACACACACATTTGTATAGGTGCATAGACAGACAAACAGACAGACAGACAGACAGACAGACAGATAGATAGATAGATAGATAGATAGATAGATAGATAGATAGATAGATAGATAGATGATTGATACACATACATATACACACTTATATACACATGCACATATATAAAAGTGTACGTATCATGTACGTTAAGTATAATATATAATTTATATACATACATACACACATATATGTGTGTGTGCAAAGGTCTATATGTGAGTGTAACTATGTATTAGTGCCTGTGCGTGTATGTGCCTTGACGCATCCAAATATGTATGCCTGTTGCTGTGATAACGTTTGTCTTTAGAGGACCTTATTCTGAAAATATGTGAGTAGAAATGCATGGAAACATGCGTTTGACTGCTTGAATGTATGGACATGTCTATCTCTATGCGTGTTTGTGCTTTGAAGAAACACAGATACGATATGTATTCATTTATTCATATGCGTGTGTGCGTGTATATATATATATATATATGTCCTGTATGAATATTTGAATTTACAAATGATTCTGTGTATTATGAGTATGTGTTCATACATGTATGTATATGTACGTGCATGAAAATTGAATTTACAATTATGTGCATGTGTTCTGAGAATGTATTCGTCGTTTATGCTGTACTTTAATATATTTTTTACTTACTCCATTCAATTAATGGATCTGTATCACTAAAGAAGCCACTTAATGTTTAATATAGTTTTATGTTTATTATCTAATTGGAATATTGTCGAGATTTATAGTTCTACTGCAACAATCAATAAGTACTTCAAAGACATTAATATTTTGTCGATGGAACTTGCTGATGTTGTTGTTATAGCTATTATTGTTGTATTTGTTGTGAGCGTGTACAGTAATTTGTATACGAAGAAAATGGCGACGGCAGTGGAAGTGGCAGAGTGTGATGAGGTTGACGACGTTATTTTTGCGAGAGCACATATCCCTTGTTTTCTGTCAATATTGAATTATTTATATCGGTTTTGACATTCTTCCAGTCATCAAATAAAAAGAAAAGAAACATCAACAAAATAATAATAGTAATAATAATAATAATAATAATAATAATAATAATAATAATAATAATAATAATAAGGGCCCAAGACATGGAAGACCATATCAAAGGAAGAGTTACAACAGATAAACAAGACCAAAAACAAAAAAAAAATGCTCAACTGGTATTTATTTTATCGACCCCCCGAATGGATGAAAGATAAAAGTCATCCTCAACGGAATTTGGACTCAGAACATAAAGCAGGAGGAAATTCTGCGAAGCATTTTAGTCCAGTGTGCTAACAATTTTGCTAGCTTGCCGCGAAGATATGGAGATATCTCATACATATTGATCGATTTGGAACAATAATAAAACACTGACAGATACTGAATTTGATTCAATGAGAAATATTTGACTATGTATATATATATATATATATATATATATATATATATATATATATATATATATATATATATATATATATATATATATATATATATCAAACATGCATAAGATGTATGATCAACCGAAACTTCGAACTCTTCGTAAAAATTTAATTATTGAGTAATTCTTTGTATTAATGTTAATATATATAATTTGAGATATGAAAGTATTAATACATGTACATGTATGTGTGTGTGTGTGTGTGTGTGTGTGTGTGTGTGTGTGTGTCTGTGTGTGTGTGTGTGTGTGTGTGTGTGTGTGTGTGTGTGTGTGTGTGTGTGTGTGTGTGTGCATTGTGCTAAGAGCACAGACTTACATCGTAGCAGACGAAAACCGTCGGGAATGGCGTCTCTTACGATATAGCCTCTACCAATCAAGTCCTATCCAAAACATATACTAATTTGAGGCGTTCGTGCCTCAAAAAATAGGACAAGCTTCAAACACTAGTCAGAAGCAAGACTGTTGCGTCATAAGCCACGTCTTTCTATTTCAACTTTTTGAAAATCAGTGTAAACTTTGAAATCGATTAAATCTTTAAATATAATAAAAAATAGTTTCAACTATTCTCGGTGCATTTTCAACTTTTATTTTTTTTATATTTCTACCTGTGTGGAATAAAATAACTTTGATTTCTATGTGTGTGTGTGTGTGTGTTTAAGGAAAGAACCACAAAATGAAAACAGCAAGTGTGGGACAAGTTTTAACAAATGTACATATATATGTGTGTGTGTGTATGCGTGAGTGTGTGTGTGTGTGTGTGTGTGTGTGTGTGTGTGTGTGTGTGTGTGTGTGTGTATCATCATCCAGTGTTTTAGATCCGGATTTTGTACCCGTTAACGGGGGTGGTTGGATCTACCTCAATGCCATAGCAACCGAGGTAGGCAGGTGTAGCCCACCCAAACTTTGTTCTGGGTGGTGCCTATTCTCCGTTGCTATCATTAGGCTTATATACATATATATACATATATATATATATGTATATATATAAGAAAACCAAAAAATGGAACAAGAACGTAACAGGCAACAACAAAATACAAAAAAGATAGGAAAAACAAGGAAGGGTTATGGGAGGTTTTCTATCTTCAGTCGAGTTCCAAATCGTCGTTGCAGTTTCGGCCGGTTACACTCAAGACTGCTCCAATCTGGCCGGTCCCAAGAACATCTAAGCTAAGAGCACTTGATTCTTTGGAAGAAAGCAAGTGAATGTATGCGAAAACAACGACGAAAAATATCGAGAAATGGTACACAATTACAAATACAAACAACAGGACATTAACAACAGGTGTCTTTCGACTAAGGACGAATTAAATTAAGCTGGTCTGTGTGGAAGTGAAGCCTTAAGGCAGGAACATAAGAAATGAAAGTCATAGGAAGAAATATAAGAAACGATACACGGATGGTAGTCGAACCAAGAAAGAAAGGTCAGACTCGGCGGAACATCGGTCACGTGGAAAGAGAGGAGAGAGGTAGGGGCAGAGGGATTGAAGAATTAGGGAGGGACGAGAAAGAGACAAAAAGAAAGTAAAATGACTGAGGGAGGTAAAGGAAGAGGGAAAGTGATGAGAATGAAGGAAGGCAAGAAATGTGAGAGACTGGGGTGAGGAAAAGAAAAGTGGAAAGAGCGAAGAAAGTGTGAAGGAGGCTAAAAGAAAGAGTAAAAGCGTCGTACAGAATTTAGATATATATATACTTACATACAGGAGACCAAAAGTGTACGTACGCCGCTATATATATATATATATATATATAAATATTTCAATACAAATGTATTAATACAAATGTATCAATTTCCAGCAAAAATTCTTATGAATTTATATATATATATATATATATATATATATATATATATATATATATACACAAATATATATATATATATGTATAATAAATAAAAAGTGGAACAAGAACGTAACAGGCGACGACAAAACATCCGGACAGTTAGACGATACAAAAAGAGACACGAAAAAGCAAGGACGAGTCATGCGGAGCATTGTTTTTTTTTTATATATATACATATAGCGACGTACTTACACTTTCAGTCTCCTATGTATATATATATATATATATATATATATATATATATATATATATATATATACAGGCACACATACACGTACATGTATGTATACAATATGTACACATATATATATATGTGTTCGCCGGTTTTAATTATTTCTAGCTGTTTAGAAAAAAACTACCAACAGACGTAAGCTCCAAATGACGATATATTATATTTGTGTTTTCAGCGAGTTAAATTAAATGTCAATCGTAATAGATTACTTTACAGGCCATTTAGAACTGTTAAGAACATCGGGAGATCAAAGAATGGAAACGATGTCACTTTTGAAATTCTTCGTGATATTAGACAAAGCACACGGAATTGAGGCTGATTTTCGAAGAACCATTTCAAAATACTCGAGAACAGAGTACAAAGAAAAAGTAGTAATTAAGAAACTACTGGGAACATTGCACAAAACAAAAGGATGGATTTTGTAAACAATTTCCAGCTGTTTAAACAATTAGAAAGATGACGGTTGTGTAAAAAACTTCAATCCCACAATAAATTAACAGTTTGGTAAACACTTAAAACAGAATATTTGAAAGAGAGAGAAAAGAAAATGTTTATTTTCAGTTTTTGAAATGCATCTTCCACAAACGACCTTGAAGGCGAGAAAGTGATTAAAGCTCCGTCAGGCACTGGCGTGGCTGTATGTTAAACAACCTTGATTTGCACGACGTGGCTTCGGGTTCAGTTCCCACTGTATAACATCTTGAGAATGCGTCTTCTGCTATAGCTGCAAACAGACCGATGATTAGTGAGCGAATTTGGTAGACGGAAAATGTGTGGAAGCTCTTCGTATATGTGTGTGTCTTTTTGGTTATGTTTGTCCCTATATTGTCCCTCCTGGCAACCGGCATTACTTTGTTTACGTTCTGGTAACTATGTGGTTCAGCAAAAGAGAGATAGAATAAGTACCAGACTTTTTAAAATTTAAGGTACAGGAGTTAATTTGGCGTCCAATGACTGAAACAAGTGAAAAACAAATTAATATTATGAGAACAATACCTTCTATCTTTCAAACAAGAAAAGTATGTTTAGTATTTTTATTTATCTTAGGTTTTTAATTAATTTCTACTGAGGTCGTTCCGTTGAATAAAATGAGCTGGAAGCTGCACATTTTGAGACATTTAATCCTCAATGTAGATCCTATCCTAGTTTAACCTACTGAAAATGGCTGACAATACATGACAGTTTAATAACCGTTTTTCATTGCTTATGAACTTTTGACAAATTATTACTAATGATGTAATGATTTTGCGATATGTGCAATATATATGTATACTATATCATGGACAATTTGCTATCCTTGATAAACTAGTGAGAATATTTCGATAAAATATGAATGACGTTTTAAAGGCCATTTTCAAATGATGATAAATTATGTATTCCACTCGTGAATAATTAAATCCAATTCGTCAGAAGTCAATTATTATCTCATAATAATTAATCTGTTTAAATCCTAACGGGTTGGCATTGTTTGCCAATTATCCAAATAACGATGAAATCACAAACCTGTTACATGCTTGCGAGAGTCAGTATAGTTGACGATCTAACTCCATCATTGTATGTTAATAAGGAACGTAGTAGATTAAATAGAATATACTAAACACTGGGAGCAATTTCAAACAAGCTTTATATATGACCCTGTGTGATTGCTACTTAAGACATTTCAATACCCCTTATACACTTACTGACTGATATATTTATCAATAAGCGTTGAGGTTTCGACTTAGCTCACCGAGCGTTAATCGTCACTGTATTATGCCTGTTTGTAGAAGTATTCTTTCTAATTTTGGTATAAGTCCAGCAATTTTGAAGGGGAGGTGGAAGTCGATTACATCTATCCCTGTGCTCAACTGGTACTTGTATCAACCACTTAAAGAATGACAGGCAAAGTCAGCTTCGGTTATATTTGAACTCAGCAAGTAAACAGTCGGGAGTAATGCCACTAAGCACTGTAGCGATTCTGCCAGCTCACCGCCTTATCTATAAGTAAATATTGATTCCAAGTTTTAGCACGACCGGAAATTTCGGGAGAGGGTATGAGTCGAGTACATCGACACCAGTATTCAGCTGGTACTCATATTATCGACCCTGAAAGGATGAAAAGCAAAGTTGACCTGTGCGGAATCTGAACTCAGAACGTAAGGACGGACGAAATGTCGCTAAGCATTATTATGCTCGGCGTGCTAACGATTCTTATTTCTTTATTGCCCACAAGGGGCTAAACATAGAGGGACCAAACAAGGACAGACAAAGGTATTGAGTCGATTACATTGACCCCAGTGCTTAACTGGTACTTAATTTATCGACCCCGAAAGGATGAAAGGCAAAGTCGACCTCGGCAGAATTTGAACACAGAACGTAACGGCAGACGAAATACCTATTTCTTTACTGCCCACAAGGGGCTACACACAGAGGGGTCAAACAAGGACAGACAAACGGATTAAGTCGATTATATCGACCCCAGTGCGTAACTGGTACTTCATTTATCGACCCCGAAAGGATGAAAGGCAAAGTCGACCTCGGCAGAATTTGAACACAGAACGTAACGGCAGACGAAATACCGCAAAGCATTTCGAAGATATGTGTTCGAGTATCTCAGACAGCCGTCGATTTTTTTCTCTTTTTTTTTTTTTTTTTTTTGTACAGGGTTTATTTTAACCCAATATTTTCATGCTATTATTTATAGATCTACTTCAAGTTCAACCATTATGAACGAATTGTTTCACATCTCTCGAAGTTTCTAAATTCTTTTCGCATTGGCTCATTACCACATTTTATAGAGTGGGGTTTATAGACAGATAAATTGATCCCTGTAAATATTGGTACTTAATTTATCATCCCAGAGAGATGAAAAATAAAATTGATCACGCAAGAATATTGAACACAAATCGATGACTTACGGAACTAATTATATGCCATTAAAGGAAAGAGCGTCAAATAGATACAGAGGGGTTCAGGTTTGCATTTCTCTTCTTATTAAATTAAAAGGAGCGTGCAAATCAAATTAAAAACAAAGCGGAGGGAATATAAAAATGCTTGTGAATAATTAGCTAATGAGATGATTCTACTAATTAATTAGGGCGTTGCTCTAATATAGTAATTATCTCATTTGAAATGTTTTGTATAAATTTACTAGAGAAACACTTATGTGCCCTACATATATAACAGAAGGGAAATATTTGGTGATACCTCAGATAATAGGTTGGGGCAGCGCCGGATTAACCATTAAGCAAAATAAGCACATGCCTACGGCATCAAGGGAATGTGGGGTACCACAGAAATGGTAAATGTTAAACGACACAAAAGAAATCACTTTAAACTTGCTAAAATAATATTCTAAGTGGTTTATATGATTGGAAATATACGTTAAGGGTACGCGTGTCTGTGGAGTGCTCAGCCACTTGCACGTTAATTTCATGAGCAGTCTGTTCCGTTGATCGGATAAACTGAAACCCACGTCGTCGTAACCGACGGAGTGCCACAATATTTTGAACTACATATGTATGGGGGGCACCAAAATATTTTAAGTGCTTAGGAGCATCTATGGATTAGGCAAAACGTCTAATGAATTTAGAGGCCTCATTTACAATTGTATGGAGATGTCACCATCATCATTTAACGCACTTGTTTCATACTAACATGGGTTGAACGGTTTGACAATGTCCAGTGGGTCCAAGAATCGCATTGTACTTCACTGTCTACTTTGGCTTGTTTTCTGTGACTGGATACCCTTCTCAATGCCGGCCACTTTACAGCTTGTACTGGGTGTTACTCTTTTTGTTTTTCCGTATTGCTATGCAGCTTGCAAGACTAGGTGGTTTTATGCTAGACTAGGACATGAACACTTAAACTATGAAGATGTTTCTTACTGTAGAGGAGCTACGTGGCTAACTGACATTTTAGAAGAGAGGGTGGGAGTGATCGGGGTGAATCGGTAAGAAATTAAAAAATAATATGTTTAACTAAGACAAATCCTCTTTGTAGCTTTGAGTGTAGCTTAATTTTGGTAGCAATGGTGATCATTCTTTTCCATTAACACCACAAGTAAAATAGGAAGTTATAAATGAGAATCACCAACCTCAGGAAAGCGAAATAATGAAACAAAACAAATATTGATCGATAATCTAACACTGATTGATTAATCACGTTTAAATCGAAGATAATTATCATTCGTTGACTTTTTTTTAACTGTGTGTCAGTCTTAGCAATAATTTCACTGGTTGAGTATTAGCATATTAGCAGCATTCTGAAAAAAAAAAAACACATTTTATCTTATTTATTTAGTTAGTTTTATCAGATCTGGTTCCATTGTTTGTTTTTGCAACTCAAACAACGAGTGAAAGCAAGTAGGATTTTGTAGGGGCACAAATATTATCAGAAGCAATGCTTAGAGGATAGATAAAACTTTCATTATATGTTGTTTCTCCGTTAGAGATATCGTTTGCCACAAGCAAGGCGTGAGGAATTTTTTCTCAGCAATGTCAATAGTAAACGTTCTACCCTTTTCATACAAGTCAGTACGTTGAATGTTCTGAGAATACTTCAAGTCGCCAATATTAATCAAATAACCCCTTAGAACCAGCGAGTACACTTTAACGGGTGCGATTTTGTTGGACAATATCACTGAAACTCACGAAAGTGAGCGGCCACGATTTTGCATTTTTGATTCCACTATTTAGTAGAAACATCGTTATTTTCAACTGTAACCACAAAACCTTATGGCCGCTTCCATTTGCGTCCGTGGTTTCGAAGAGTAATGGATTAATCAACGAGGCAAAGATAACTGATTGATCCGATCGATGTTAGTCAGATATTTCTTAGATAAATTTGAGCATACATATTTACACCCCTTTACTAGAGACCACTATAGGAGACTAATACCGAATTGCATCACCAAACCAACTCTTCGTGATCTAAGTTGTTCTACCCTGAGCAATAATGTTAATTGGCTGATTTATGTACGCACACATTCGTACATGCATACAAACATACATACTAAAATATATCTCTATTCAAGATCCTCGTCATGTAGTAACTCTATGTCACACTAAATATGGACTGAAATTCGCTTTGCCAGTTTATCACATCAAAGTAACCAATTCTCAACCGCCTGCTTCCAAAATGGCAATAAATCGACCTACAAGCGTGGACTATTTTATAAAGACCCAATGAATGAAAGGAAGATGAGAGAAAAAGAGAAAAAGAACATCGGCTGGAAATGATTCTCTGATGGCCTTTATTAAAAGACACTCACCATCTCTCACTTTCTTTCTCTCCATATGTGTGTGTGTAAGTCTGAGTGTGTATGTTTGTGTTCCAAGCACACATTTCTCTATG
>NC_142937.1:69450065-69462565 GCF_046866305.1 Octopus bimaculoides | reverse complement strand
ACACACATACACACAGACGCACGTGCACGTGCACACACACACACACACACACGCATGGAGACAGACAGTCAAATGAATACAGGTATATGAAATACCACGCAACAAACATTCTTGGTTTATTAAAATTATCTCCACCTTTAGGAGATGTATTAATTACCAGATGTCAATTATAATCAACTCCACTCGCGAAGGGGAAATAATCTAAAGATGCGAGAATTCTCCGAAACTGATACATCATTAAGAGGACAAGTTTATACTCTGTACATAAGTGGAATGTCATAGACATGGGTTTCTGCCTTAATAGACGTCATCAGCTTAACTATAGCCCTAACCTGTCACGGGACATATGCAAAAAGAGCAAAACACATTTATGGCCTACGTAATTTGCATAATTTAAACAAAAGTGAGCTAAGAGAAATAGCTCAGACTGGCTAGTTGTGTGTATTTGAACAGACAAGTACAGGTATGTCAAGGAAGATAAAAAACATAATTCTTTATTTAAAAAAGGAAAGCAAACAATTGGCTCCGAAAGGATGAAATGCAGCGGTGACTTCTGTGGGATTTCAGTTTAAAGTGTTGAAGACCAGAATAAATACCGCAATGCATCCTACTCTTAACGATTCTGCCAGTTGACTTTCTTCACCACCATTATTATTATCAGAAAGAGTACAGCCATCGTTTGTATTGATAGCTTATAGACGTGCGCACACACACACACATGTATATATATATATATATGTGTGTGTGTGTGCGTGTGTGTGTGTGTGTGTGTGTATGCATGTATGTATGTATATATATATACATATATATATATATATATATATATATATATATATATGCCAATGAGGTCTCTTGTCACTACCATCACCTTCACCGTCATGAATGTTGTTGTGAAGCGATTGCAATTCAATGGGACCACAACAAAGTCTCAATGTTCAGAGAAAAATAATCTACCCTAAGGAGCGTGTAAAGGGGGAATAAAGCGACGAGAAAAGCTAGAAATGAAAAACAATGTAATATATAAAAACAAGCAACCAGAAGAACAGTAATAATATTATCAACAAAAACAATAACAGGAACAAAAGAAAAATCAGAGGCTAAGAAGATCGATAAAAGGAACAACAATAATAAATACAGCAGCAAAGGTTTGGGCAAAAATAAACAAGACAACAAGTGTGTGTCAGAGAGAGAGAGAGGGGGGGGAGAGAAATCAATAGAGAAATTGTTGCTGAATCGAGCAATTCTGAGGTTTGTATGTTACATCAAAGTCCTAATATCATTGGTAGTTAGGAGGTGAAGAGAGAGGGGAAGTGAGAAAGATAGCATGGAATAAGCAGGAAGGTAATGAATCAAACAATGAGAGAAAGGGAGTAAATGTGAGAGTCAGCTTGAGACGAAGTAAGATCGAAGAAGCGAGAAAGAGGAGGGGGAGGGGAGAATGAGAGTAAAATTGAAAGCTGGTTTGGGAGGAGGTCCGAACGAACTAAAAAGAGGGGATGAACATAACAAGTAAGGAAGACTCTAAAAGATTAGAGAAGGTGTATGTTGTGTGAGCATGTATGTATATGTGAATGCATGCATACATGTATGCATGTATGTGTACACGGATGTATCTGTGTATGCATTTATATGTATGCACATATGTATATGCCCATTCGGGTATTGGTTTGTGATTATCCTGAAGTACTAGCCTTCAAGGATTCGGTCGATCATATCGACCCCAGTAATTCAGTCGGACATATAACTGATAGCTATTATTTTTCGAGCTGCTAGCTTACGGGACATAAAGGAACGCAATATAAACACAGACATGGATGCAAACTTATGAATATCCATAAAACACCACATTTAGCCCATCATCCAATCTCCGGTCAGTTGACGATCATCATGTAGACTCTACGTGGCTGTTAATTTTTATTTTTCCTTTCCACTTTTCCTTCTCTTCTGTTCTACTGTCCGAAAAAGGAAAACAACCAAAACATTTAAGCAACTAACTCTTTTCTGAGTGTCAATCTAATATTAGAAATTGAGGATTTTAGTCGTCTTCTGTATTTTGTATTTTTGTTAACTAAATATATGTGCGTGTGCGCATGAATGTGACGCATTGTGTTCTGTAAAGCACTTTATTTCATATTGCTCTAGTCAACTAGAGATGAGTACCTGCCCATTGCTAATAATATATATATGTATGTATGTCATTATTCAGTTTCATTTCAAAATTTCTTGCCAATTGAGAAAGAGTCGGTTTCTAACCTAAATCCAAGGCTCCTTCATTGGAATTTTCAACATCAACAACAGGATATTTTTGTATGTGTGTATGTATGTATGTATGTATGTATGTATGTATGTATGTATGTATGTATGTATGTGCAGATTTGTGTGCTTTATGTATGCCTTCTTATGCATATACTTGCATATCTAGACATGCTGATATATACTAAAATGATAAACTTCTGGAAAGTTTTAAAGATTTTTACAGTTCCAGTAATGCCTTGGAGTTGTAGTCTTCGAATCAGTTTTCTCCTTTTTGGTTTGAGAAGCCTAATTTCTCAAGATTAGTATTTAGGCAATGCGTTACATATCCTAGTGCTCCAATTATTACAGGTGTAAAACTGAACTTGTAATCAGGATAGAGTAACTGTAGACATCTCAGTAGTTCAGTATAGGCATGTTCTTTATGTTAACATAGGTATTCAGCATAGGTATTCGGCTTTATGTTAACATCCGCTGTACACAGTTTCTCTTATCTACCCCAAATCATTATATCAGGTCTATCGTGTCTACATTTTATTGAGGTTTTCACTGTGACATTCCACCAGTATTCCTTTTTAATATGATTGGCTATGGCTTCCACCACACTGTGGGTTATCATGTCTTTGTCCTCGGGGTTATCCTTTCGGCGGATCTCGTTATACAGTGTCCTAGCTACAACATCGTCTCCTTGGTAGATAATGCTGTGATGATGTTTTCGGACAACTGCTTATGATGTGAGTGATATCTTTGGTGTTAACTTCACAAAGTCTGCATCGGTTGTCACAGCTTACTGCTTTTCCTACATCTCCATCCCTTTTGTGCATCAGGTATTTGGTTGATATTTCCTGTTCTTGGATTGCAATCGCATACCCTTCAAAATGGGTGGTAGTAATCAGGTTTTTGGTAAATGATAGACAGCTTTGATAATCAATGTTATTATCATCTCTGAACTCTCTACTAACATATCCATGCATGGTCTTCTGTTCATATACACCCATCCTTTCATCTGATGATACGTTGCAGTAGAGTCGTGCGACTTCTTTGGACATTGTCTAAAGTTATGAGGCAAAGAATGCTGCACAAGAAGCTGCCTTCCAAGTCTTATAATGTTATCAACCTCATGTATGTAAACTTGGTCAAGGGATGCACTTCGATACTCGGTGGTTAAATGATTTTGCCGAAGGGATATGATACGACATTCAAAAGCAGATTGAATCGCTCTTTAGCCTCTGCCGCCTTGTTTTCA
Source organism: Octopus bimaculoides (assembly GCF_046866305.1). Taxonomy (NCBI): domain Eukaryota; kingdom Metazoa; phylum Mollusca; class Cephalopoda; order Octopoda; family Octopodidae; genus Octopus; species Octopus bimaculoides. The sequence continues at coordinate 69,459,066 of NC_142937.1, read as the reverse complement.
TTTTAGGTAGAGGCGGTGTACGTCACTGTCGATATGGAAATTATGTGTGCTTGTTAATATCTTCAGGGTTTTCACATCAATGGCTCGCATCTCATCAAGTGTCCAATCAAGCAGCCCAAATGTTGGTATCAGCACTGACATTGCAAACACATCGTGGGCCACTGTTTTATTGAATGCAGAGAGTTCCGAGGTTCAAATTTTCTTTTTTCGGCTGTAATATTCTGTAGTGACACGTGTTTTATTACAGGTACCATTGTAAGATATGTTTTCATCCACCCCTAGATACCTGTAACATCAGATTTTAGGGAAACTGTTAAGTTATTGATGGAAATGTTGCTAGTCGGGTTTACAGTTTTCCCTTTTCACAAATATGTAGCAACATTTTATTCTGACCAAACTCCAACCCTATATCATTTGAGAATGTTGTAACCAGGCCACAGGCTCTTTTTCATCTCGTGCATATTCTTTGCATAGAGTTTCAAGTCATTCAAAAAGAAAAGAAAAAACAATATGTAATTTTGGTATTTCTGTTTCTTTGTGATTCAGTAAGATATCCTTCAGACTTCTCTAACATGAACGACAAGGGGTATGTATGTCTGTATGTATGTATGTATGTGTGTATGTATTTATGAATGTATGTATGTATGTATGTATGTATGTATGTATGTATGTATATGTGCATTTGGAATTAGAACTCAGAACGTTGAAACAGGCGAAATGCAACTCAGTATTTTCTTCTGTCTGCTAACAGTTCTACCAGCTCACAGCCTCAATAATAATAATACTAATGATGATGATGATGATGATGATGATGATGATGATGATGATGATGATGATGATTTGAGTATCAACTCTTAAAGTGGACATCATGAAATTCTAACGTTGAATTTGGTAAAAACAAAAGCGGATTACAGACATATAACTGACAAGTAGACAAACATTTAACTTTATTCCACCAACCAATCTAATATTACATATTTAAGCTGGTTCTATATTGTAATACCATTTCATTTACCTATGGAAACGATAGAAATATTCTCTTTTATATTCTTTGTACCTTCAAGATTAATGCTTATCTAACACTGACTTGTATTTTTGGAGTTCTAATTATTTGGCTACGATTTGTGTGTGGTTTTTATGTTGCTTTATTTAATGTGGAGTATCAACGATTTTAAAATTAACTTAGTGAACACACTGTAAACAAAGAAAACATAACTAATATCGAGATATCGTGATTTTTAGATTAAAATAAAATAATAGAGGAAACATAGAATTAAAAAAGAAACAGAAAGAGATAAAGAGAAATAAATACAGATATCATAGATTTGTAACAGAATTAACACAAGTCTAGCTGCAATAGCCGTATCGATACTGGTAGCAATAACAATAAAAACAAGGACAGGAATGATATTATCAAATAATACAAGTAACAATAATAGCAAGAACGCAAATACCCAAATGGAAACAAGCAGAACATGAATGATAATAACAACAATAACAATGGTGGAAAATTAAGTTGTGAGCGAAAAAAAAAAACTTAGCCGTAAACAGTAAAAGAGTTGCACTAACGAAACCATATGAAACATCAACTGTAATGAAAACAGTCAATAACTACAATAATGTAAGCAACAACAACAACAGCATCTACAGCTTCATCTGCAGCAGCAACAACAAAAGTAATATCACAATTAACGAAGTTATAATTAACTGCAACAGAAATCAGCATAAACCTATGTCAACATCAACAACAACTTTAACAATAAAGACGCCAGTGACAATAAAATATATCAACAACAACCACATCAAGAACATACGATAAATGCCATCTGCTGTAACCAGAAATAAACAAAAGCAGCTACAATTGAGACAAGGAGGAAATCTCTACTTGGTTTATCCACTAGTTGCTAGAAATAGCAACCAGATCTCCTTTGAATTGTTCTCTACAGTCTTGAAAAATGAAGGGCACATTGGATAACATGCTCTTAAATGTACTGTAGCAGGAAGATTCAGCAATCATCCGATGTCGCGATTCTCTAGAATATTACCCATGTGATCAACAAAATCTCATCAATCACGACTTTGCGTGAAATAGGCTCCGGAGACGATTTCCTCTTTCGGCACACTTCTTTCTAAGCCTAACTATCAGTATAAATTCAGTACACATTGACTATCTGACAGAGAACTTTGAAAGAGCTTTGGGGTGCAGCAGAGAGAACGTTGAGAGACAGCAGAGATGAGACGGCAGAAAGACAATAAACAAAAGGGTATAGCTGTAGACAACCACAATGAACGATCGGTGACAGCAACATGACGACCAGCAACTAACGTTTTTACTACAATCACAAGTACACCACAAACAATTAGATTCAAACTCACGCGACATTTGTCATTCATAGTAACGATAGTATTTGATTTTGTGTACAAAAAAATCCAAAGTTTTGTTCGTCAAAAATCGTAACCTTCTCTAGTGTTCATCTCTGTACAATACTCTCTGTCTGATAAAATTACTGGAGTGTCACAGTTGGAATATATCTGAAAGTAGATTTGGACAAGATCATTAACCTCCATGTTAACTATAACATCTATCTGTTGTTACGGCACCTGTAATGCAACTAATTGTGAGATTAGCACCAATCTTCATTATTATATGTGTAACAACAAAGATCTATAGTTACAATATATGTAACACAACCGGATGCAACGTCAATATCTATCTATTGTAAAAAAAAAAGTGTGTAACACAACTAAAGTAACGTCAACATGCATCTACAGGAACAATATGTTTAACGCAACTGACTCTAATATCAATAAAAAATATCTATCGTAAAAATATATACAACACCACCAACTGCGGTATCCTCAATCAATAGTAACATTATTTGTAATAAAAGCAATCACCTGTCTATAGTAACCATCTTTAACCTTAACACCGATCTTTAGTAACAATATATGTTACACCACTAACTGTAGCATCAACACCAGTTTATAGTACCAGCATGTGTAAGATAACCGTAAGTAGAAGCAATACCAATCTAGAGTAACAGCCAAATGTAGTAACAACAATGATCTATAGTAATATGGAGTAACATAATCAACTGTAATATTAGTTTTAAATTGTGGCACAAGGCCAGCAAGTTCGAGACAAGGGGATAAGTCGATTACGTTGACCCCAGTCTTCAACTGGTTCTTCTTTTATCGACCTCCGAAAATATGAAAGGTAAAGTCGACCTCAGCAGGATTTGAACTCAGAATATAAAGACGGACGAAATCTCATTAAGAAGTTTGCTCGGCGTGATAACGATTCTTTTCTACTTTAGGCACAAGGCCTGAAAGTTTTGGTGGAGGGAGCCAGTCGATTAGATCGACCCCAGTACGCAACGGGTACTTAATTTATCGACTCCGAAAGGATGAAAGGAGGAATTTGAACACAGAACGTTAAGACAGACGAAATACCGCCAAGCATTTCGCCCGGCGTGCTAACGATTCTGCCACCTCGCAGCCTTTATAACCAACAGTAATATTAAACAACTGCAGCATGGAAGGTGTTTATAAGCCATTTAAAATAATACACAAAAGCCGTTAGATTCACTTCAACATTTAAATTTAATTTATCAAAATATTTTCGTCACTTTGAAACCGCGACCTGTTCGTTCACAACATTCCGTGCTGCATCTGCGTCTTTATATTCTGAGTTCAAATTCTGCCGAGATCGACTTTGCTTTCATATTTTCTGGTAATATCAAAAGTGATCTGGTATAACAATACGGATAATACAAACAAATGTAACCTCGACATTGGTTTTTTTTATTGGTATGAATCCTTTTAGATATAGCAAAATATGTACGTGTGTGTGTGTGTGTGTGTGTGTGTGTGTGTGTGTGTGTGTGTGTGTGTGTGTGTGGCTAAACGCAGACAAGTACTTCGATTCTACGAGGCCTTTGTTATTATGTTATAGCCAGAAATATAGAGATGTTTGAAACAAGCTGTAGAAATGTTTAAATATTTAGACGAGTGTTTACAGAATGAAACGAGTGGGCGTAGCTGTTTGGACGCTAACATTTCGGCACGGCTGAATGGACATTCAATCAGTTTTGGTGACAGTACTTTTGGTGTTGGCGACAAACGCACGCATGCAGAAAATATGAAGATAGAAAGAGTGCGAGAGAGAGAAGAGGGAAAGAGGTATTGCAATTTATAAATAGAACCCAAATGACAAACACTATATGTCTACTTATACACATACAAGGAAATATGCTCACACATATACAGAGAGAGAGGGGGAGAGAGAGAGGGGGGAGAGAGAGAAGGTAGAACGAGGAAAATATTGTAATAAGGGAACATTAGAACGTCTAATGTCGAATAAGCGACGCCAAATCGGTGGTGCTAAATCGGCGGTGTCAAATCGGTGGTGCCAAATCGGCGGTGCCAAATCGGTAGTGCCAAATTGGCAGTGCCAAAACGGTTGTGCCACGTTTTGATTCGGTGAGATCAGAACAAAAGGCTTATATTGCCTGAGTGCTTGTTACCGATGCATACAAAATATACGAGCTGATGAGAATGGGGCAAAATATCAGGATGAGAAGACAAAATAATTCAAAGAGGGTGAGCGACACATGAGAAGAAATATAAAAGGTGACCTTGCACACTTGCAATTCAAAATATTCTTTTCGGGTATTAAAATCTTATCCCTTGTAATTTTTTAATACTTGCTTTTTTATTTACAATTCTATATGTATATACTTATTTATACATTTGTATATTTATTTCTTTTAATTACATTTGTATACCTATACACTACTTTTATACTTGCATGTCATCGCATGTCATCCATATTTTTTTTCCACTTGTATATTTGCAAACCTTCGTCCACCATCTTCGTTATTTCTCATCAGTTTCTTCTTCGTCAACTGGCAAAAACTCTCTCTTCATCATTACAATTATTTTATAAAAAAAACTATTATACGGTCAACTAAGATCTTTTTTCACTTAGTCTTATCTAATCAAAACTTTTGTCTACATATTCCAACGTTTTCTCTCAATGTATTTTGAAATATCTTATGTACCATTTTTCTTATTCTATTAAGTTCGGAAGCAAGAGGCTGAGAGAAATGATTTGTGAATTTTCAGTTTTGTTTTGCATAGTTGTAGGATCTTTCATCAATCATTACGTTTTTTTAGTGTTTTATGTCCAATGTGAGCTATGTTATTTAGCTTGATGGTGGTTGTGGTGTTTCGTATTGCGATTTGTGTGAATGCCTTATTGTAGCGACAGTCTATTACATTTGAATAGTGGAATCGCTAGAGCGTCAGGAAAATTGCTTACATTATATGTTCCATGTTTTTACACTGTGAGTTTAAACACCTACGAGATCAACCTCACCCATTATGTCACCGGGTCGTTAAATAAAGTACTAATCTTGCACTAAGGAGGATCATGTCAACTAACTATTCGTGGGGAAGCCATTAGCCTTCTGTCAAAATTAGGAGCCGTTATTAGATCTTACCACTTGTACGGAACAATTTTCATATATATATATATACTCCAACGGTGGCGATCCCATCTTTCATCCAGATGTGTTTCTGAGACTACATTTCCTAATGTGAACTTCCTCACTTTTTGTTTTTAAATGATAGGGAGAGATTCAAATACTTGGCTGCTATATCTAGCTGCTACTGTTATGGCTGCTATTCTGCTATGCATGGATGTTAACATCTGTTGTTGTTGTCGTTGCTGCTGCTGCTACTGTTGTTGATATATTTTACTGTCACTGGCGTTTCTATTGTCAAATTTTTTTATTGATGTTGACATAGTGTTATTCTGATTTCTGTTGCTGTTAATTATAATTTCATTAATAGAGATATTACTTTTGTTGTGCCTGCTGCAGATGAAGCTGTAGATTCTGTTGTAGTTATTGTTGACTATGTTTTCATTATAGTTGATGTTTCAAACGGTTTCGTTAGTACAACTCTTTTACTGTTTATGGCTACGTTGTTTCGCTCACAACCATTACTTTCTCCGCCATTGTTGTTGTTGTTATTATTATTCTTGTTCTGCTTGTTTCCATTTGGGTATTTGCGTTCTTGTTGTTATTATTGTTGTTTTTATTATTGCTAATATCATTCCTATCCTTATTGTTATTGTTATTGTTGCCAGTATCGATACGGCTATTGCAGCTAGACTTGTGTTAATTCTGTTACAAATCTATGATATCTGTATTTATCTCTCTTTATCTCTTTCGATTTCTTTTTTAATTCTATATTTCCTCTATTATTTTATTTTAATCTAAAAATCACGATATCTCAATATTAGTTATGTTTTCTTTGTTTACAGTGTGTTCACTAAGTTAATTTTAAAATCGTTGATACTCCACATTAAATAAAGCAACATAAAAACTACACACAAATCGTAGCCAAATAATTAGAACTCCAAAAATACAAGTCAGTGTTAGATAAGCATTAATCTTGAAGGTACATAGAATATAAAAGAGAATATTTCTATCGTTTCCATAGGTAAATGGTATTACAATATAGAACCAGCTTAAATATGTAATATTAGATTGGTTGGTGGAATAAAGTTAAATGTTTGTCTGCTTGTCAGTTATATGTCTGTAATCCGCTTTTGTTTTTACCAAATTCAACGTTAGAATTTCATGATGTCCACATTAAGAGTTAATACTCAATTATTATTATTATTATTGTTGTTGTTGTTGTTGTTGTTGTTGTTGTTGTTGTTGTTCTTCTTGTTCTTGTTGTTGTTGTTGTTGTTGTTGTTGTTGTTGTTGTTGTTGTTGTTGCTGCTGTTGTTTTTGTTGTTGCTGTTGTTGTATTTTACTTCTCAGAGCACTCGCTCTTACTTGCTCTGGTTGATTTTGTGAGAGCGGACAGCAGTCTGTTTTTAAAGGTTTCCCAGCGTCTCCCAGAATCTCTTTCCCCGAATTATATGACTTGATACTTAAATGTTAGATATCGTGGAAGATACTTAACGCTCAAGTACCAATCTGAAAATCCCTGCTGTACCCAACAGAGCAGTTTTGTGATTATTTCCACCCTCATTATTATCATCATTATCATTACTATTGTAGTAGTAGTAGTAGTAGTAGTAGTAGTAGTAGTAGTAGTAGTAGTAGTAGTAGTAGTAGTTTAAAAGCTATTACATGCTAATATAATTAGCAAGAATATTATCTTGAGGTTTGAAGACATGCCTCCTCAAATTTCAAGAGTCTTTCTTGGGATTCTTACAGAATGCTTCACTTTCTTGCAGTTCAACAATACAAGTCTTATCTTCAATACCCTTTGTCGTGTTAGGTAGCAGTTTAGCTGTACCAAATTCACCTTTCTACAATCTCTTTACCTCTCTGGCTAGGTTCTCATATTTCTTAATTTTCCAATTATTTTGGCATCCAGTTTGTAATCATATGGTTTGCAAGGCATATGACTTTAATACTGTTTCTTTCTTTTATCCTCTAAATTAATTTCTGGTCAGTCCTATGGGAAAGTCCCATAAAATCCTATCTTATTATTCTCTGTCCACAGATTTCGCTCATGTTCATGTCACTAGTTGCTACCTTCAATCCACACACTCGTCTAACTTCCCACTATACTTCTTTAACCAGCGCTTATATTCCTTTAATGTTAACTTACTACATTTACTTAGATTGCTAATATTTTTGTCCCCTTTTACACAAATTTTGCGTTGGTTTTCTGACTTTCTTTTTATCAAGTTCGTTCCTTGTTCTCCTTCATTTCCTCCTCCTCCTTCTTCTTCTTCTTCTTCTTCTTCCTCTTCTTCTTCTTCTTCTTCTTCTTCTTCTTCTTCTTCTCGTTTCGTTGACTCTGCCTTTCATCCTTTCGAGGTTGATAAAATACGTACCAGTTGAACACTAGGGTCGATGTAATCGATTCATCCTCTCTCCAAAAATTGCTGCCCTTCTGACAAAATTTGAAACCATTATTATTATTATTATTATTATTATTATTATTATTATTATTATTATTATTATTATTATTATTATTATTGTTATCATTATTATCATTATTATTATTATTATTATTATTATTATCATTTTCGTTGTTGTTACTATTGAATGTTGAAGTTAATGTAGGATTTCTTTGGTGTTTCATGAAAAATGAACTTTGAACTGGATAACCGTATGTAGGAAAAGGTGTTAAATTAATTAAAAATGGAATATCATAGGAGATAAGTCTGTGTTGAACTTACTAGACCATAAATTATGCGTGTATGCGTGCACATATGCACACATATTGGTTCATATTTGATTTTTTAATCAGTAGGTCTGAGCAATGTGGGAGACAGGGTAAGGTTTTTCTCAAATTAGAGACTTGGGTAGAACTCTTGCAATAAAATTATGTCCGTTAGAGGTAGTCAAAACCCAGGTGGTGGTGTTAAACTGGGTTACGTCTTGAATCCAGCACTTAAGTAGGTCAAGAAGGGATTTGAACTCAAAATGCTAAGAATCGGAATAAATACTGCAAGGCTTCTAGTCTCACTCTTTTTTACAATTTCACCAAGCCACCACCCTGGATTGGTACTTTTTTACTTGTTTCCCTCATTTGAGTGCGACCATGCTTGAGCACCTCCTTTAGTCGAACAAATCGACCCCAGGACTTATTCTTTTTAAGCCTAGTACTTATTCTATCAGTCTCTTTCGCCGAACCACTAAGTTACGGGGACGTAAACACACCACCATCGGTTGTCAAGTGATGCTGGGGGGACAAACACAGACACACAAACATAAACACACACATACATATATATACATATACATATATGCGACGGGCTTCATTCAGTTTCCGTCTAACAAATCCACTCAAGGCTTTGGTCGGCCCGAGGCTATAGTAAGAGACACTTGCCCAAGGTGCCACGCAGTGGGAATGAACCCGGAACCATGTGGTTGCTAAGCAAGCTTCTTACCACACAGCCACTCCTGCACAGCCACTCTTTAAACGATTTTGTCCCAAATAAGGCTTGAGGTATTTGTAG
>NC_142937.1:69427565-69440065 GCF_046866305.1 Octopus bimaculoides | reverse complement strand
AAAGAAAGAAAGAAAGAAAGAAAGAAAGAAAGAGACAGACAGACAGACAGACTGACAGCATTTTCTAATTCAAAGAAACAATTACTACTTGATAGATCAGTGAATGCAGAATACTACATACACAGAGAGAAAAACCGAATTGCTTGTTGAGCAGAGATGCTACCTAGGAAATATACTGTTTAAAGGTGATGGGAAGCACACAGAATCAGAGAAATTACAATCGTTGTATAAACTCAATTCAGGCCTATTAAACTTACAATATTTAAATCTACTATAAATAACATTACTCTCTTTCTAACAATTTGTTAAGTGTGGCGATATATTATAGTTATGTGTGTTCAGTGTTTATGTCAATCACTTGAATTCTTAATTCCCAAATTTGTTGAGCTGCCAGATTGATATAAAGTCCCGTCTTGTTATTTCTCTAAGTTAATTCGCTCTCTAACTTCTTCCGTATCTCCGTAATGTTGTTTTGAATATCTGTCACATATCCAGAGACTAATACAATTCATTGGCTTATTTCCAACAAATGGAGTGATTTTCTAAGAATACAGAGTTATGGATCGAATGACCGGTTGACACCATACATAACTTTCAGGGCCGAATTAAGGCCAATTGATGTCCTAAACCCAAGACAACAATGGTTCCGCCTCAACTCTTCCAGAGTCTTACTGACAAGACACTAACATATAAATGATGAATATCAAATAATTGATTAAAAATTTAGTTTTCTTCCAAATCATTTCTCAAACCAGACTCACGACTATCTTGAAGACAATTTGTTGCATAATTATAGTTATTTAATTCTAAATAGTGGTGAGTAATGAGAGGGTAAATTATTTGTTTATATCTAGAACAAACGGTGAAAACGCAATGTTTAACGCGTTATTTGTTAAAAATGGAAACCTTTGCCAGATGTTAAATCTATCACGAGGGAAAAACGCGGTAGTGCATCTTTCCTAAATACAGTCAACTGGTACTTCAAGCGAGTATGACTTGCTGACATGCACCATATTTTCACTAATTGTTCTAATTTCTCTACGTTAATTCAAAACAGCAGCAAATTTAGGATGTGATAACTGGAGCAAGAGAGGGCTACACCAGCATCTAGCTACTACACATTACATCTGAATAGACTGAAGTAACAAAGAGTGACTTGTTCAAGGGTACAATGCATTCATGAGTTGAACACTCCTAACTTCGAAATTTTTTCACTTGGTGCCCTAATTATGGGCTTATTTTCATTAACGACTTGCCATGATTACTTACACTCATTGCAAAACTCAGAGTATTGTTTCTTTCACTTTCCTCGCTCTGATGCTGAAAAAATATTTCCACATAACCCCATCCTTGTCATCATACCTCCTTTACTACACACATATAACGTAGTCACCATCTGCAAATATTTCTCGTATACTCTCCAACTTGTTTAGTTTAGACCTGGTTTTCTTATATATGTAGCCACTTCTATCGATGATTCATTCATCGCTGATCCAGGATAACACGGTACACTCAAATGTGGACCATGTTACATTTAACACAGAGTGAACTGTGATAGCACGGGTCGGCGATCAGTAGAAGATTCTACTCGTACCACATAAATGCGCCCCAGCAACCATCTACAACTCCCACTCCCGTGATAAACCAGGACAGATGTAAATTATTTTCATTAAGTCGACAGACGGTATATGTTTACTGAGTGATCGGTTTAGAATCTCTCAGTGCCTCTGTTGAAGTCTGACAATATTTCACCAGACAGTTAGATATTTAATTCATAACACCCTTTATCGCCTTATATAAATACTTATTAAATAAAGCCTATTCTAAATACTATCAACTAGACTCTGAAAACATCAAGCTATCTGAATTAATTTCTCATAAAGTTTCTACACCAATTCAGAATTCTTTGTATTATCAATCTTGATAGCGTAAATACTCACCAATTCTTCAACAAACTGGAACATCTCTGATCTTCCATAAGCTACACATGTAATTATTCAACCATTGTTGTAATGCGGCGACAATCATTTGCATATTACCTAGAATGCGCCATTAGGTCTTCGTATTCAGCAATTCTTCCTCATTATTGGCTGCAAATAAAACTATTCAAAGGATTGTTAGACTAAAGTTATACAGAATAGATGGATATTTAGATAAAGTAATATCAAAATATTCCCATGAAAAACTGTTCAGTTGATTCTGCTATTTAATATATCTCAACATTCTTTATACGAAACAATTGTTTACCAAACTTAAAAAGGAATCCTCTAAACAGGTGCTTACTGTTCTCGGATTACATTTATTTCTGCCTTCTAAGAATCTTACCAACAAATTCGTTGTTTTGCTAGTGTTACCCTTTAACCTTTCATCTAACTTTGTAGCTTTGTATTTCTTGTGGTTTATAAACGCTGTATGTGTTCCTTGCTGTCAAATCTCATCTGTGTATCGTCCTATATTCACTCTTCAAATAAATCGAATTTCTTTCAAGAATATTTGAATTTTTCTTGTGTCAATTTCCAGCGTAAGCTTAAGTCAACATGCGAGAACAAACATTTGTTATACTTAGAGATTTACTGACAGTTTCGACATAAGGCCCATTTCATGGATATTTTCTTTTTCACTCAACAACAGAAAACTCGATTTGTTCAAGTAAATGTAGTTATAACAAACCTTAACAAATAAATACTTCCGTATTAATCACTGAACATTGTAAATATACATATAAATGCATGAAGCCATTGTTTAAACTCTAAGCTTTGGTTATATAGAGCAAGAACATATGCACATACATGCGCACGAGAAATTTCGGGTAGTAACACAGACTTAGCAGTAGATAAATACGATTATTCCTTTTATGCAAGTGTTCAAGAATATCTTTCGCTTAACTATATTTCACACTACTGTGATAGACATACACACTCTATACACACACTCGCACGCGCGCATGCATGTATACATATATAATGCAAAATGTGCGCCGGCAGGTGCGATACGTTACGAAAACCATGAACATGCTAGAGAGTGGAGCTTATCTCTGAAATACATAGACAAATAGTATAAACATAAACAAACATAAACATTGGTCACGTTTTCTGATTCTTTTCTCATTTTCTCTGCATCCATCTCTCTTTCTCTCTCTTCCTCTCTCTCACTCTCTCACACCTGCATATATATGTGTATGTATGTAAGTATATGCATATATATATATATATATATATATATATATATATATATATATATAGTACCAAAATACATATTTTGGTACTATACTCTGCTGACGAGCGGAAACTAGATTTCATTCTGGTAATCGTGAAATTTATATATATATATATATATATATATATATATATATATATATATATATATATATATATATATATATATATATATATATATATATACATGTGTATATGTATGTATATGCACATATATATATATATATATATGCATATGTATATGCATATATATATCTATATATATAAGTACATGTATATATATGTATATGCACATATATACATACGTATATATATATATATATATATATATATATATACATATATATATATATATATATATCAGATAGAAAGTGTTGTCTGTAAGACATTAGCAAGCCACAATCATAAACATTAATGGATTCGAAGTATGATAATCTGAGTTTTGTTGCAAACTATTTTCAGTCTCATCGAAATTTGCCAAAGCATCGAAATCATGACAGGAAAGTTTCTATAAACAGAGAACGAATAGCTTGGAAAGAAATGAAAAGGAGAGCAGAAGTGAAGTCGATGAGGGATGAATAGGCCGAACAAAGGCTGTACAGAATTGCCATATTGAGAGAGTGAAATATTAAATATATCGATAAAATGAACTTGAAAAACTAAGAGACTAGCGAAATAATAATAATAATAATAATAATAATAATAATAATAATAATAATAATAATAATAATGATGATGATAAGCCTAAAAACAAGCAATTAAGATCTAGAAATAGGGGTAACTCGAATGTGAAGCCTAAAAACAGAAACACTTCCTATCATTGCAGGAGCATTAAGTATGATAAAAACTATTCAGACAAATACATAACAAAACCACGAGGACTTACAAGCATCTGTAACGTACAGAAAATAGCACTATTAGGTACCGCTCACATCCTCCATAAAACACTTTCAATACAGTGAAAATAAGAGCACCACCACAAACCACAGCACACATCCAAGGCGCACAGAGCTGCTCCTGGTAGTACAGTGAAAGCACGTGATGAAAATAAGACTAGTGTATAATAATAATAATAATAATAATAATAATAATAATAATAATAATAATAATAATAATAATAACAATAACAATAATGATAATAATGATGATGATGATGATAATAGTTTCAGATTTTGTCACAAGGGCAGCAATTTTGAGGAAGGGATTAAGTTGTTTACATCGACTTCAGTGTTTCACTGATACTTAATTTATCGACCCCGAAAAGATGAAAGGCAAAGTCGACCTGGCGGAATTTGAACTCAGAACACAAAGACGGACGAAATGCCGCTAATCACTTTTCCCGGCGTGCTACTAACAACAACAACAACAACAATAATAATGATGATGATGATGATGATGATGATGATGATGATGATGATGATGATGATTATGATGAGAAATATGAAATAATAATGAAGAAGCATATTTGCAGACTTGTTTTGGAAGTAAATATTATACTGAAGATGTAAGGCTGTTTATAATATTGTATACTCCTTGAGGCAACTGAAACAGAGAATTTAGTAAAAGAAATAAGTGACAAAATTAGAAAGTATCGGAAATTTTGCGCAAGCAGCTGATAAAGGGATGGGAAAACAAATTGAAAATATTTTGAGGTAGGATGAAACAAGAGAGAGAGGGGGAGAGGGGGGGATGATAAGTTAATGATAAAGCAAAATGAGTATAAACTAAGTATTTAAGTATTAGGTTGGATGATAGGATACATGGTATGTATGAAAAGTATAAAAGAAACTAAGAAATAAAGAAATATGAAATATTCAGTATGAAATGAGATAATGTGAGATAAGAGAAACGAGGTTGATTAAATTTCGAAACTAGAAAAGAGATCAATTTATGAGATAAAATTAAATAAAATGGACACGAAATTTAAGGGGACACAAAATAACTAGATGAAATTAAAGTATTAAAAAATGCACAAAAATATTTAGAATATTAAGAACAATCCTGATGTGGATTAATAATGTGAGATAGAACATACTAGATAAATTGCTATTCGAACTACAATAGTTGAATAAATTAAATAGTTAATTAGTTTAAAGTTAATAGTAAATGAGTTTAAAGTAAATTGATAAATATATTAACTATGATAGGAGGAAATATTGTTATAGAGAAGAAGGTATAGTTGCAAAGGACTTAAAGGAAAGTCTAAATTTCTGTTATCTCTTACTTGAAACAGTCAATGGACTGCGGCCATGCTGGGGCAGTGCTTGAAGGATTTTAGTCGAGAACTGTATTCATTCTTCTTTTTAATTCTAGTAATTTATCCTATCGTTTTCCCGAACCGCTGGTTGTCAAGCTGCGTGGGAGAACAGAATATAAATACACACACATATGTATGTTTGTCTACATATATATATATATATATATCAGTCTCAACTCATGGCTCACCACTTTAGCCTGCGTGGATATCCACCCACCACCATCCACACCGCCCTTGCCAGAGCACTTCTGTGGACCGTGCATCTGCTCTCTCCCCCCGAACCCGCCCTGCCGTTTCCCGCCTCCCTTTTCCCCTCACCTACCATCCCACCACCCTACCCCTCCAACGCTCCATTCTCCGAGCTTTTCGGCGCCTCCAGTCCGACCCCTCCACCTCCCACATCTTCCCTAATCGACCCCTCCCCTCCTTCAAACGAGCCCACAACCTACGGGACCTCTTGGTCCACAGCTTCTTCCCCAAACCAACCTCCCAACCTGGCTCGTTCCCCTGCTCCCGCCCATGCTGCCGCACTTGCCCTTACCTCTCCAACACCACCCTCCTCACCAGCACCCATCACCGACCCTATCGCATCACCGACTCCTTCACCTGCACGTCTACCAACATCATATATTGCCTCTCCTGCTCTCTCTGCCAATCCCTGTATATCGGACAAACGGGGCGCCGCCTGGCCGACCGATTCGCGGAACACCTCCGAGATATCAACGTCGGCAATGACAACCCGGTGTCACGCCACTTCCGTTCTGCCGGCCACTCCTTGCGGCAACACCTGTCTGTGTTTGGATTGTCCATGCACAGGGGCCATCCGGACTCCCGTTTGCGCCGTGAACTGGGATTAATCTTCTATCTTCGCTCCTTTGCGACACATGGGCTCAACTCCCCTCCACTCTTCATCTAACCCCCTCCTCCTGTCTCTCTCCCCCACCCTCCCTCCTACCACCCATCTCTCCCCTCCCCCACCTCCTGCTCCGACTCCTACTTCTTTGTACGTCTCTTCACCTCTCTTCATACTTCTCTCCACTCCCACTTCTCTTCACCCCTACTCTTTCTCTCCTCTCTCTTACTCTCTCTCACTCTCTTCTCTCGTACTCCCCCCTCTCTCACTCTTACTCTCTACACTCTTACTCTCTACACTCTTACTCTCCTACTCTCTACACTCTTACTCTCTTACTCTCTCACCCTTACTCTCTCACTCTCTTCCCCTCTCTCTCACTCTCTTTCTCTTCCTTTCTTTCTCCCCCCCATACCCCTCTTCCCTCTTTCTCACTCTCTTTCTCTTCCTCTCTTTCTCCCCCCATACCCACCTTCCCCTCTTTCTCCCCCATACCCACCTTCCCCCTCTCTCAATCCCCCTTCCCTCTCTTATACCCACCCTCTCTCCTCTCTTCCTCTCCCCTCCCATACCCATCTTCCCCCTCTCTTACATCCACCTTCCCCTTCTCCCTCCTCGTCAACACCCCCTCATAAGCTCATCCCACCGCACCCCAACACACTCCTACTCTACCTTCCCACTCCACCCCATCCAATTCCTTACACCCACCACCCACCCCTACCCACATACCCCACCCTACCCACAGACCCCTACCTCTACCCCACACTCCACCCATGCCTTCCCCACCTCCCAACACCCTCACATCACACCACACCAATACCCTCGCATCACACCACGCACACCATACCAATACCCTCGCATCACACCACGCACACACTACAACTGACCAACTACTTTCTCCCTTTCTCCCTTCCCCCATTTTCACACTACATACGTCAAGATCACCAGCAGTCTACCTCCCACACACAGCCCCTCGTTCCCGATCACCGTTTGTTATCTCCCCCTTTCTTAGCTCTCCTGAAATAAGAATTTCTAACTTCCGGCCAGCCATTGTTATGATCGGCCATTATTATGATTGACCGTTGACTGAACACTATTCAATTTTTTTTCTCCGTGTTTTTCTCCTTGTCTCCGTATTCTTTCTGTTGAAGAGCGTAGCTCGAAACGTCAAAGACTTTCCGTATTCCCGAGCGTCATACTAATATATACTTTTGTTATTTACACCACCTGTCCTCGTCTGTTGTTATTTTTTGTATATTCTCCCATATATATATATATATATATATATATATATATATATAGGGTAAAAGCAAAGCCCCCACCCCTTCGGTTATGAACGACCATAGTATTGCACCTGGAAAGTTTCCCTCCGAGGTACAAGTCAAAGCATATTTGTTTATAGAAAAACCAGTGGTAGCCCATGCATACCAACCTCCCCTCTCCATGCCACTGATATCGCAACTCATTGCTATTGCTGAGTGAACTGGAGCAACGTGAAATAAAGTGTCTTGCTCAAGGACACGACACAGATCCCGGTCTGAGAATGGAACTCACGACCTCGTGATTGTGAGCTCGACACTCTAACTACTGAACCATGTGCTTTTACACTCACGCATGTTTCCGTCTTCCAAGTTCCCTCACAAAACTTGGTCGCCCCAAGGCTATAGCAGAAAACATTTTACCAAGTTGCCACGCTGTCGGACTGAACCCAAAACTATGTGTTCGGGTGACAAACTTCTTACCACACAACCATGCATAACAAAAAACAGAAACAATGAAGAATCTCATTGAAATACTTGTGTAGTTGAACTTTCAAATTGCATTAAAAGAAATTGTAGTAGTAAGGTAGGATAAGCTTTGGTAAACTGAATTCATGTACGTATAAGTAAGAAAATATTTAGAAATATAAAATTAGGGTTATGTACAAGTGTCCAAATTCTTTTAAATGACTACTAGAACTTAGGGCTTTGGCGAGGGGAAATTCTCTGTTCTCAGTTGTGCAAATGTTGCATGGTCTTTTGTTTCTTGTATAAGATTTAGTTGTAAATAAGATTCCCATTTGAAATTATAAGTCAAATTTATATATTTTGATTTTTCAGATATTGTGAAACAATGAGATTTAAACACTAGAAGAATTGTCAGTTTGTAAATGAACTGGTGAACTATATACTTCACTAGATACATAAAGTCTGCGACTTTTAGATGGATGATTAACATTGCCTATTTTGTTATATATACAGCAAGTACTGGCTCGAGTCCTAAAACTCATAAAGCCGATTACCCGGTTTCAATGACGTATATGTGAGCGAAATCACAAATTCTTCATTGAAAGGGACGCCAGTCTGCTAAAGTTACCCATTTATAGCTGTGTGGACTGAAGCAACTTCAAAGAAGACAACGCACCGCCTGCGTCGAGAATCGTAACCCCGATCTTGCGATTGTGAGTGCCTCAACCACTCGGTCACACACCTTCACATACACAGTAACCAGTCTATTCTGTTGTATATGCAAACGATCACTTTTAGCTACCACTCTTAGCTATTTTCCTTTTGATTATGCAAATTACGCTAGGCTATAAATATTCTCAACCCCTTTTGTCCAATCTGATGTTTGGAGTTGAGATAAGACGATGCTGTGCTGATGACGCCTATTGAGACAGAAAAACTAATTCACGGGAGTTCTCTTGTCCCCAGGAAAACAACGTAAACTCGAATGACAAGGAAATTCAGAAGAATTTCGATTCTGTGATATTATCTCCCCTTCTCTTTCAGAGCTGGTTGCAAGTCGAGTAGGTGTTTGTTTACTTGCCTCGAAACGATGATAATTTCAATAAATGATGAATTTCCTTGTGTCTAGTTTACCACTCTTCGTCTTTCTTTACTAAGTTCATAGCACTTGACCACTCCAACCATTTCTTTCATATACACATATACACACACACACACACATATATATATATATATATATATATATATACATATACATACATACATACATATATATATATATATATATACATATACATACATACATACATATATATATATATATATATATATATATATATATATATATATATATATATATATATAGGTATACACACATACATATATGTGTGTGTTTGTGTGTGAGAGTATGTGTGACGGGCAGTTCCCATCTATCAAATTCTTTCAGTAACCCAGAGTGCTGCGCAGCAGGAATGAACCTGAAATTTAGTATTAGCGAAGTTAATTTTGTAACTATGCAGCCATTTCTCTATGTATATATGTATGTATGTATGTATGTATGTATGCCTGTATGTGCATACATGTATATATTAGTATGTGTAATAGTAGCAAGATACGTGCGAGACACAGGTATGTATACATACATAAATATATATATATATATGTGTGTGTGTGTGTGTGTGTGTGTGTTTGCGCGCGCGCGTAAGCAGCAAAGTAGGATAGCAGTCTTTGTCTGGATTTTTTTGTTTTTAATGTCCTTGTTGCGCTTCATACTGCTAGATAGCATAGCTCTGCATATTCCAACACTCACCAATTAATTAATGTTTGAGAAAGTGAAAGATCAATATCATATGATAAACAGAAGAAACCGAGAATATATAATTTAAATTTCTTTTCAACAAAACTCTTTCTTCACGATGTAATTTTCTGCGAAGCCTAAAAATTTTGATCTCAGAACTGATATTGTGTACATGAATATTATTTTGGTATACGTGCTGCTGCTGTTGTTGCTACCGCTGTTGTTGCTGCTGGTGTTGCTATTAATGGATTAATACATTAATTTCTAGTGGCAGCGGAAATTTAAAAAAGAGAAAGTTGTATTTGGTAAATTTGAATTCAGCAAATAGAGAAGCGATTGCTTTAATGTTAGTAATTTGTATTTTGAAGTACTGTGGAAAATATTTGTCAACGTCGGTACTTGTTACGGTATGTAATAAATTAAATTTACAGAAATTTAAATAATATATTCTCGGTTCCTTGTGTGATACCGATCTTCTACTTTTTTAAATATTAATTAATTGATTTGTATTGGAACATATAGCTATACTAGCTAACAGAATAAAGCACAATGAGGACATTAAAAACATCCAAAGAAGCATACTCTCTTTCTCTCTCTCTCTCATGTATGTATATATATATATATATATATATATATATATATATATATAGGCAAATCAAAAATAGAAATAAAAACAGAATAAACAACAAAAGTCAAAAGGATACACACAGCAAATATATTAGATTGACGCTCAGAAAAATTTGAAGATGGGTAAAAGAGGGAGTGTGACGTCTGGAACATGGCTCTTCATCAGAAAGAGGAAAACGTCCAGAGGGAAGAAAAAGAATAGTCCTAGAAAAGCACGTGTGTCATTCGAGTATGATGTAGAGAGAGTTGCAGACATTGGAGAAGAAACTTGGAAAGGAAGCTGGTGAGAAGTGAAGTTACTGGAGGAACGAATGAAGGTCAGGCATAGTGATGAGGTGTAGGAGGGAGCAAGGTGTATATATATATATATATATATATATATATATATATATATATATATATAATACAAAAGCCAAAATCAAATACAAAAAGCAACAAATAGTGCGAGGGACTTTCACAGTTAATATTGTTAGCTTGACGCTCAAAGAAAGAAAATGTCAAAAAGTAAAACTTATTGAGTGAAAGTATGACGTTTCGAACATATAGTTATTCTCATGATAGACCTGACTGACAACCGGGTCTATCACGCATATAAGTTAATCAACATAAATCCAAAAGTTAGAAGTACTTAATTACTGACTGAACGCATTGGGTGCAGGGCAGTTTCGTCAATCTGCACTGGACAAGCTCGTCTGATGGCATTCCAGTCCTTAATATCAATGATTTCTTAGTCATATTGTAATCAAAATTCCTGGTTAATTCGTAATTCCTGGTTGACGTGTTTGACTAAACACTTTCCCCTAGAAATCACTAGACTTATTCTTAAATTGGAAACAATAAGTTGATCAGGGAAGGAGATAATGCTTATGACGTCAGGTAGGCCATCCTAGACTTCACTGATTCGTACAGTTCAATTTAAAATTTTGTGACTCAGTGCTTACAGAAACAAAAAAAAAACATAAGCAAGGAGGGATCTCTAGTGGGTTACGGTTTGGGAGGATAAGAAGTGGGCGAAATATTTCAGTTTAAGTTATGAGACACGGTGAGAGTAAAGACAAAAGGAGAGGTGGTTGGGTTGCGTTGTGTTGGGAAATTCTAGATGTAGAGAATATGTTGCTCTATGCTTAGAGGGTAGTATAGAGAAACAGAGTCGGTTTTAGTGACGATAGAAGAGGAAAAAATGACTAAGCAAATGAATGTGCAACCTATCAACTGATTGCTGCAATCAATTGGTTACAGTTTCTAATTAAACAGCTATGCTTCATTAAATATTAATTACTTTTGCTTTAACTATTGAAAATGTTCGAAAGAATTACGAATTTTGTATTTAGGTTAGGCCAGAAATTCAAACTTCTCTTTATTTTTATATTTATTTAGTTCTCTATTTTGTTTTCTAATTGGCAAAGGGTCAGTCTTGGCTACTATGATTATTGTTCAAATATTATTAGAAATAACTTGTTATAATTAATACATAACATAAGGTGGCGAGTTGGCAGAATTGCCAGCTCTCCGGACAAAGCGTTTAGTGGCATTTCTTGCGGCTTTACGCTCTGAATTTAAATTCCGCCGAGGTAGACTTTACCTTTCATTCTTTCAGGGTTGATAAAATATATTCCAGTCTAGTACTGGAATCGATGTAACTGACTAACTCCCTTCCCCTAAAGACTGCTGGCCTTGTGCCAAATTTTGAATCCCTTATTTAGATATAGTATATAAAATGCAACCATCACCAGACTAGTTACAAATGCACCATATTTGAATATATGATTTAAAACAATTACTTTACCTTTTGGTATATGCCTTATTTGAGCTATCTGATGTATACAATTTATCTCTTATTGTAATTACGCGCTCTCCAGTCTTGATATTTCGGTTGTCATATCTAGTTTCTCGAAATCCAATATCTAAATATTAAGCATTTTTCTGAGAAATATTTACTTATTTATTATTAATGTTTAATATTTTAACTTTCTCTCTCTCTCTCTTTCTCGCTTTCTCTCTCCCTCTCCCCCTCTCTCTCTCTCTC
>NC_142937.1:69420065-69422565 GCF_046866305.1 Octopus bimaculoides | reverse complement strand
CATCATTTATTATTATTATTATTATTATTATTATTATTATTATTATTATTATTATTATTATTATTATTATTATTAATCTGGCAGAATTGTTAGCCCGTCGGGCAAAATGCTTTCTGAGTTCAAATTCCGCCGAGGTCGGCTTTGCATTTTATCCTTCCAGGGTAAATAAAATAAGTACCAGATGAGTACTAGGGTCGACGTATTTGACTTATCCCCCAACCCCGAAACTGCTGGCTTTGTGCCCAAATTTGAAGCAATTATTGTTATTATTGTAATTAATAAGGCGACGAGCTGGCAGAATCGTTAGCACACCGAGTGAAACGCTTAGCTGTATTTCGACCGCTGCTACGTTTTGAGTTCAAATTTCACCGAGGTTGACTTTGCCTTTCATCCTTTTGGGGTCTATAAATGAAGTGCCAATGAAACACTGGAGTCGATGAAATCGACTAGTCCCCTCTCCACAAATTTCAGGCCTTGTGTCTTTATTAGAAAGGATTATCATTATCGTTATTATTATTATAATGTTCAGCGTTTTTTTTTTTTGTTTTTTTTTCTGTTTCGAACAAGTTTCCTTTTACTAATTTGTTTCGATTTATAATGCCTCACTCCTCTCACTCACCCAAGCCATCGACAAGAATTAGTTCTTTATTTCGTCAAAACGGATATATAGCACACAGTGGAATTTTCAGGACAATTGCCAGATCATTTACAACCTTGCTGCAATGCCGTCGTTAATGTTAATATTTTGATAGTTTACAAACTGGAACTCGTGCCCCTCCTCGACTGGCTCGCCTAACCAAATCTACTACACTTCTAATGCTTCTCATAGTGTGTTCATAGATAGGCATTCTACGCGTGCAAACACACATATATGTATTTAATCTCTCTCCTCTCTCTCTCTCTCTCCCTCTCCCTCTTTCTCTCTCCGTCTTTTGTATGTGTGTGTGTGTGTGTGTGTGTGCATGTCTCTAAATGCAGATATAAGTATATCCGTGTGTGTGTGGGAAGGGTGTATGCATATCTGTATAACTATATATATTCATGCATATCCATACATATCCATATGATCTGGCTTAGATCATAGTTTCTTGCTTTGTCAGATGCTAAACCCTTCAAACAGTTTTGATGGCTCTATGAATGTGTCATCTCTCTGTCTGCATTGCAAGTGTCTTTATGACTATATATATGTGTGTGTGTGTATATATATATATATATATATATATATATATATATATATATGTATATATATATATATATATATATATATATATATATATATATGAAATACATATACATATATACATACATATATACATATAGTGTCTTTATGACTATATGTATGTATATATATATAAATATATATATATATATATATATATATAATATATATACACATGTACATACACATACATACATACATAGACACATACATACATGCATACATACATAAATACACATACATATATATATATTTACATATATATACATAAATATATATACATATATATGCATATAATATATATCTATATATATATATATATATATATATATATATATATATATATATATATCGCCTGCAGTGTGTACAGATGTATGTATGCGTGTAGCGTGTATGTATGTTTTCTTTATCTTAGAGTAAATTTTGACCGGTCACCTACATAGCCAGGTTGTGATCGAAAGTAACTTCTTTTAACCATCATCTTTTAAATCTTAAGAAGTTCTTGCAGATTTTTGCATGTATTTATGTATACATGTATGTATGTATGTATGTACATACGTATGTATGAGTGCTTGTACATACGTATGTATGTATGCATTTCATAATTCAGTTTTATTTCAAAATCTCTTGCCATGAGAGAAAAAGGGTCGATTTCTAAGCTAGATCGAAGACTGCTTCATTTGTATTTCACTAATGTTAGCAGGGTATTTGTAAGTATGTATGTATGTATGTATACAGTACCTGGATTCAATGCATGTGCATATTTGTATGTTTTGTTTTATGTGTGTATTCTCATGCATTTGCGCATATTTACTTGAATGCTAAACTTATGGAAAATTTTACAAATTCATACAAATCCATTGATGGTTTGGATCTCTAATCTTCGAATCAGCTTCCTACATTCTGATTTTGAAAAGATATATAGATCTATGTTTGCATGATTATCTGTAAATTTATAAGTACCTATATGTTCCTCTACGTATACGTGATGCCTGATATCTATCCAGTGTCAAACTACAAGTCACGCTACCGGAAGGATGGCTGTTCCTAAGATTTACATGCTGACAACATATGTTTCCAGATGGTTCGGTTGGTTAGAGGAAGAATTGTAAACAGCGTATAACACAGGATGGTAATGGTCGTTGGTGGCTTCTGATATAGGTTTTGGATGGGTGGGTTGGTAGATGGTCACCCTGTGATTCTTATACGGTTACAAAATAACTGAGCTGCCGTCACGACGAGGGCGCTACTTAAATAGCTTTTGTTAGTATATTGATTTCA
>NC_142937.1:69407565-69415065 GCF_046866305.1 Octopus bimaculoides | reverse complement strand
TTTCATTATTAAACAGAACGGCTTATAAATTTGTGCTCCCTATCATTAAGTATGTTCACCCAGACGTGTATAAACTACAGGTAGAAAACACTTTTCTTTGCATCCAAGGCAAACTCGGTAACAAGTATTCTTCTGAACACCCTTAAAGAAATTTTCTTTCTTCTCCATTCATTTCATACGTTGTATTAAGCATACTTTTCCTATATAAAAAAAAAGCATTGTTGCAGTTACTTTTTCTTTGAAACTACTAAATGCATTGACTGTTCTTGCTTTAGTCTTTCCTTCTATCCAAATATATGAAACGTGAAACTTAGGCTAATAGCTGATGGAGGTTCCTAGACACTTCGATTCTGAATATGCACCATCATCATCATCATCATTTTAACATAAACTTTTCCATGCTTGCATGAGTCAGATGGAATTTGTTGAAAGAGATTTTCTTCGGCCAGATATACTTCCTATCACCAATTCACACTTGCTTCCAAGGTAATATGTCTTCATGACCAGACATGCTTTGTCGGGGGAGAATGTCTGCAAAGGAATAACACTGCTTCTATGACAGTGACACCCATATACAACAATAGCACAGCGTCAAGACGAATAGGCGCAAACATACACGTGCGCACGCACACACACACACACACACACATACATACCTACGCGCGCGCATTCATTTTCAACTACTAGATCCTCTTGCATGGTTTTAGTCAGCCCAGAGTTTCGCGCTTGTCCAAGAGTTTCGCGCTTCTTTTTTCTTTTTTTTTTTCTTTTCTTCCTGACTTCGGGAGAGTGGAGCTCTTCCGCTTTGTCCGGAGTCTCTCCCCCACCGCCTGAAGCCTTAGGGTCATTCGGCGGGCAACCATTGTTGCCCGCTTTCTTCCTTTCTAATCCTTTTTGGGTTGAGGATGCTGAAGCCTCCCCAACCACATCCACCTCTCCCTTTGACCGGGTAGGGGAGGTGGCTTCCAGTGACTGTTCCAGGACCTTACCATGGTCCTGTGGGCAGTTCTTTTTAATATGGCCTGGCTCCAGGCACGAGTGACACTTTGAGAGGCGTCCCTCAAGTATCAACGGATACCTGCAGCCATCCATTTTAAAAAAGTCTGGAAAAACTATTTCGGCGCAGCCGATGTGCTCCACAGGGTCAAAATCGCTTTTGACCTTTGCCAATCGGTCGCCGGCGTCACTTTTACATTTAAGAGCCTGAGTCCCCTATCCCCCAAGCCCTGTCGGATGGTATTTCCAATCCACCCCGCTTCGGTGCCCGGGGTAGACCACATACCTTCCTACAATATGTGGGAAAGAACAATATTAATTCCCCTTCTAGGGGCTGACTTGCAGCAATGCAAGCTTCTTCAGGGGTGTCAAAAAGCAACCACACCGTTGCATATCTAACACCCCTGGACACAAAATAATGTTTAACTTGCAAACCTTTTGCCAGCTTTTTATCGATAATATCCCTATCGAAGAGGGCAATGGCATCACACGATCTAGAATAGGTCTGTAGTACCGCCGTCCTCCTCTCAAGGTCTTCAATCCACTGCTTGGGTGGGACAATCTCCCACTCCAAAGCAGTAGTCTTCTCTGTTAACTTTTCTCCTGCCATAACTAAAAGTTCTAATAGGAAATAATTTTTCACAAAAGTCTCAAAATAATGACAGCTCAGAAAAAAAGAAATAGTTTAATAAACGAAACAGAAGCAGTTAAAAAAAAAAAGGAGGAAGAGAAAAACAAGGAAAACAATTCAGGGAAAAAGTAAAGAAAAATTTTTTTTTTTTTTTTTTAAAGGGAAAACACAGAATCCTCAACAGGAACAAAATGGGCTACACCGTATTCCAGCCCTGGCTTGAACTGATATTCCGTTGCAGTCAAATAAGCACACAAAATTCGCTTACCCTGACGGTGTCCTCTGTTCCTTAGATGGAGCTATAAGCCACACGTTTATCTTCAATGGTAACCAGAAGCAACTAACTCAAACGCATGCACGTAAGCAAGCTACTTACCACACAGCCACTCCTGCGTCCATATAGTGACATCCTATTCCAAACCTTAGTGTTTGTTTGAATGTTTTGTTTATATGTGCGTCTGTGTGTGTGTGTGTGTGTGTGTGTGTGTGTGTGTGTGTGTGTGTGTGTGTGTGTGAGAGAGAGAAGGGGAGATAATCTCTAGAATCAAGTATTTTTCAAAACTTAGCTACCTCGGTTTGGGAGAGAGAGAAGAACGAAGAGAAAGGAGAGCAGGATATGATGATAATGTGATGAGGTGTACACTCAAGTTACAGAGAAGACACATTTCCTTCAACCAAGAAACTTAGATGTATATAAAAAGAGTAGAACATATTTATGGCTTAGATAATTTGCATAATTAAACAAAACTGAGCTAAGAGAAATAACACAGAGTTATATATATATTGTCAAATAACTGTTAAATAGCTAATATGTTTCCATTTCTAAAAACTTGATGAAAGACAATAAAACAAAACAACTATTTGCAAAAATTTTACTTATTAAGCAATTATTTCAACTCTACATCCTATATATTTAATAATTTTTATTGATTTTTCACTAACAATGTTCTTTCCCGAATATACCTTCAATTATATAAGTCTATGTATGTGTGTATATACATATTTATATATATATGTGTGTGTGTAAGTGTGTGTGTGTGTGTGTGTAAGTGTGTGTGTGTGTGTAAATATCTGTTTATTATGCATATAGTCATACACACACACATTTATATAGACATAGATACATACATACATATATATATATATATATATATATATATATATGAAAACATATATATATATATTTATTTATTAATGTATATATATATATATATATATATATATATATATATATATATACATATATATGTATGTATGTATATATATATATATATATATATATATATATATATATATATATATATATATATATATATATATATATATATATATATATAAGTATACATGGTATATACATACATGCACAATACATACACATATGGATGCATACATGCATTATGGAAGAAGAAGAAAATTCCATTCCTTACAAACCAACTGAATCAAATACGTAATTAGTGACACACTTCTTAGCATTTGATGAGTTATTAACTTCCAGCCTAATTGGCAGTGGCAATTTATTTATTTATCTTTTTATTTCATCTGGTTTATATTTTTGGATCATACTTCGAAATAATTAGTTGCATCTTTTCCTGAATAATTATGAAACAATAATTCTTCATTGCTTAAAGTTCAGCAATACATAGTTCGTTATTGTTATTATTTTCATTATTATTACTATTGCTATTAATATTATTATCATCATCATCATAATCATCATCATTATTATTAGTGCTGTTGTGAGTATAATTACTTTTTTGTTAAAAAATACTATATTGAGGATTATTTTCTGTGTCAAGATCATTGGCCAACAAATTTGAATAAGTTGAAATATTAGATCAGGTGTAACAATCCCTTAATTGGTATTAATTAATACTGAATGGAAATAACAAATTAAGATGAAAATGTGATCTGGAAACTTAAGTGTAGACTCCTAAATAATATAGTTTTTGTAAGAATTTTTATATATACGCTTTCACTTTACTCTTTTAATTGTTTCAGTCATTTGACTGTGGCCATGCTGGAGCACCACCTTTAGCCGAGCAAATCGACCCCAGGACTTATTCTTTGTAAGCCTAGTACTTATTCTATCGGTCTCTTTTGCCGAACCGCTAACTTACGGAGACATAAACACACCAGCATCGGTTGTCATGCGATGTTGGGGGGACAAAGACAGACACACATATATATATGCATATATATGATGGGCTTCTTTCAGTTTCTGTCTACCAAATCCACTCACAAGGCTTTGGTCGGCCCGAGGCTATAGTAGAAGACACTTGTCCAAGATGCCATGCAGTGGGACTGAACCCGGGACCATGTGGTTGGTAAGCAAGCTACTTACCACACAGCCACTCCTAAGCATTCACATTAAGGCACACACGTGTACATACACATACACAGACCAATGCACACACAAACATATCCATATACACACAGTTTATTTGAGCTGATCCCCCAACATGTTTGTTCCTCAAACAGAAAGACATGCAAACTTCCCTGATATGTATCTGTGTATCTGTGTGCATGTGTACATGTACACATACAAGTCTACTTGGGTGCACGCACGTGGGTGTATGTGTTTTCTTGTCTTGACATTGTGTGAAAGCTAGAAATGAGAGGTATCATTGTACAAGCAGTGTCCTTCATTTTCCAATTTTGCATGAAAATATGTTCAGCCATGAGAAATTCTATCTTGCTTGGGAATGGGTGAGAGTTTGTGATAGGAATTGCATCTGAGCAAAGAAAATCTGCTTCAGTTGATTGAACCTGGGATGTCATGCAAATGATGGTGGCGCGCACACACACACACACACACACACACACTCACACACGCGCGCGCACACACACACACACATGCACACACACACACACATGCACACACACACACATATACACACACTCACACTAACATACATATACATACACACACACATGTATTATCATTTAATATTCATTTAATATGCTGGCATGTGTTAGATGGTTTGGCAAGATTTGGTGAACTGCAATGGTGCATTGAGTTCTCATATAATTTTGGCATGGTTTCTGCAGCTGAATGCCCTTCCTAACAGCATACATATATAGAAATATATTATACACACACACACACACACACACACACGCATCAGAGGAAGAAAGCAAGTGCAATGAATATCTTCACTTTGCCTCTGGTCTTCTATTGTTTCATATGTTGAGCAAGTCTGGACATTTCCACTTGTTGCAATCCTATATCCTCTCTTGCACAAAGTTTAGTAACCTCAGATCAATTCCCATTACTTCTTCCTTTATCTTCCTTGGACTTCCTTTTCCGTATATTTCTTCTACTTGCTTCTTTTATTATTCATTTTTTTAATTTCTTCACCAACTACTGTCTTCCTGACATATTGCATGTTGGTACCAATACATTTTCCTCCAGTGCATGCTACATTTGATTTCTCTTACACTCAGGTTTTCTCTCTCAGTACGTGTATGCTACATTGCTTACTGATACTAGCATTATAGGTAGTCCATTGGTGTCCAGTGATGACAAGTCTGTATTCTCAGCAATGAAAGCACATGTGACTCTGCAGTCCAAAGCTGGAAGCAAACAGGCAACCACAGATGTCTCAGCAATAGTCTGTTCACTGGACTGAGGCAGATTCTGCCCTGTGAAGTCTTTCTCTTACAGCATTGAGATGCTGTCAATGGTCCTCTTTGAAGGCAGCTGCTGTCCGTGAGGTGAGAGAACTCCATGTTGATCTGTCTGCAGCAGAGGCATTGAGTTCATGTAGGCTAATGCCACTCCATTTGAGGTTACTTTTCACAGTGTCTTTGTACCTCAGTTTAGGTCTTCCTCATTTGTGTGAGCCCTGCATGAGCTCGCCGTACAACAGCTGTCTGGGCATACAGTTGTCAGTCATTCTGATGACATGGCTAGTCCAGTGTAACTGAGCCTTCAGCAACGTTAACTCAATGCCTGTTGAACAAACTCTGTCCAGTACTTCTTGTAAAATAACACATCCAGCAAAGCATAACCATTTGCGGTCAATGCCCTACCACTATAATTCAATAAAAAATTTCATACTCAAGCATCATACAATCTGTCCTTCACTCAGCAGAAAATGTCTTTGTTGCCAGCAGAGGTAAAAGAACCCTGACCTTTTCCCACTCAATTCTCACCCAGACTTCTATGCTTTCTGAACGCCGCTCTCCACTATTGTAAAGATTTCCTAGATATCCCAGGGTATCAACTAGCTTGATGAGACCTTCCATTCATTTGATGGAATACATTTTGTAGGTGTTTTCATTGCTAACTACGTCTGCTTCTCCATTACATAAAAAGCCTTTCTCTGTCAGCGTAACCATAATCCCATAATAATGTCACATGCACCCATAATTCACATTGAATACAATGTATGGTATATTTAACAATTCCATTTCTGGAAACTGAACAGGATGATTTCCCAAATGATAGAAGAGTTGTATCTTCTTTCTTGCTTGCAAAAACTTTGGTGGGAGTTAATCTGAGGCTTCTCATTTTTATGCTTCGCTTCAGCCTTTAGCATTTCTTCTCTGATTTCTTGACCGATTCAGCTATGAAGCCATATAAATACATATATATGTGTGTGTGTATGCGTATCTAGGTACATATGTACATATATATATATATATATATATATATATATATATATATATATATATATATATATATATATATATATATATATATATATATATATATATATATATATATATATATATATATATATATATATATATATACATATATATATATATATATATACAGCAGGAGTGGCTGTGTGGTAAGTAGCTTGCTTATCAACCACATGGTTCCGGGTTCAGTCCCACTGCGTGGCACCTTGGGCAAGTGTCTTCTACTATAGCCTCAGGCCGACCAAAGCCTTGTGAGTGGATTTGGTAGACGGAAACTGAAAGAAGCCCGTCGTATATATGTATATATATATGTATATGTGTGTGTGTTTGTGTGTGTGTGTTTGTCGTCCTAGCATTGCTTGACAACCGATGCTGGTGTGTTTATGTCTCCGTCACTTAGCGGTTCGGCAAAAGAGACCGATAGAATAAGTACTAGGCTTACAAAGAATAAGTCCCGGGGTCGATTTGCTTGACTAAAGGCGGTGCTCCAGCACGGCCGCAGTCAAATGACTGAAACAAATAAAAGAATAAAAGAATATACATATACCATACTTTCTATTCTATCCTTACCCAAGTGCATTACTCAATTGACATCAGAAATATAATCACACACTCACGGACCCAAATGCACAGAGTGTTGCATCCTTACATTTAGGTATAAATACATATATGTCATGAATACCTAACTGAGAGCGAACTGGTAATAGTTTTGGGGTAATCCCTTATTATCTATAAATATACATATATATAAACATATATGTATCATCATCATCATCATCATCATCGTTTAACGTCCGCTTTCCATGCTAGCATGGGTTGGACGATTTGACTGAGGACTGGTGAAACCGGATGGCAACACAAAGCTCCAGTCTAATTTGGCAAAGTTTCTACAGCTGGATGCCCTTCCTAACGCCAACCACTCAGAGAGTGTAGTGGGTGCTTTTACGTGTCACCCGCACGAAAACGGCCACGCTCGAAATGGTGTCTTTTATGTGCCACCCGCACAAGCCAGTCCAGGGGCACTGGCAACGATCTCGCTCGAAAATCCTACGGGAGCCAGTCAGGCGGTACTGGCAACGGCCACGCTCAAAATGGTGCATCTCATGTGCCACCCGCACAAGGACCAGTCCAGGGGCACTGGCAACGATCTTACTTGGCTTGCCGGGTCTTCTCACGCACAGCACATTTCCAAAGGACTCGGTCAGTAGTCATCGCCTCGGTGA
>NC_142937.1:69345065-69402565 GCF_046866305.1 Octopus bimaculoides | reverse complement strand
TAGATACATATATATGTATATTTATATATGGGGTATGTGCATGTGTAACAACATTGATTTATTGATATATATTTCAAACAGGCAAAATCATTAAACATTGGACAGAATGTCATGCAGTAACCATTATGACTCATCACTCATAATGTTCATTTACAGTTGAGGTCAAATTTACCTTTAAGTCTTTTGGGATAAGCAAATAAAGTAATCAACATGATTCAGGAAAATATAAATATGATTTAGTATAGCAGAGTCTTGCTTTGGCTGAAATATAAACTAAACACATTCTTTGTCAGCTTCTAACATTCATAAATGTTTATAGGGAATCCTCTAGAAGAGAATATTTTGAGTAATTGGCTCCTCCTCACAGAAGATGTACCACAATTATTTCCCCATTCAATAATTTAGAACATTCATTTCTTATATAAAGCAGTCTTCAGATTTAGCAGCACTATATTGGCTAGCCTAATTTGCAGATTTGTGCTTGGTTAACTCGACATTAATTAAGCTAAATGTTTTTTATGTTCAAAACAGCATGAATCAGAAAAATTAAAATATACCTAATATAGGTCTCTCTCTCTCTCTCTCTCTCTCTCTCTCTCTCGCTATACGCATATATGCGCGTGCCTGTGTATGTATTTATATGTGTGTGTGTGTGTGTGTGTGTGTGTGTGTGTGTGTGTGTGTGTGTGTGTGTGCATATATAATATATACTTGTATCAGTATATATACACATGCATGTACATTTATAATATACATGTATATCATAGATCGTTAGCCACTAAACTTTTTTTATTTTTTTATCGTCTCTCCCTCATTTTATTCTCTCTCTCCGTTTATTTCTGTGATCCTTTCTGTCAAAGAGCATAGGCTCGAAACATAAGACTTTCTCACTTCCCAAGCATTAAACGAATACATCGCAAGTGGAGTTTGGTGTCCAATGAAGGAAGGTACGCATAAGTGGACTGGCTGAGGCCTTAGATTTAGGTCTCACTTGGCTTGCCGGGTCTTCTCACGCACAGCACACATATATATATCATCATCATCATCATCATCGTTTAACGTCCGCTTTCCATGCTAGCATGGGTTGGACGATTTGACTGAGGACTGGTGAAACCGGATGGCAACACCAGGCTCCAGTCTGATTTGGCAGAGTTTCTACAGCTGGATGCCCTTCCTAACGCCAACCACTCAGAGAGTGTAGTGGGTGCTTTTACGTGTCACCCGCACGAAAACGGCCACGCTCGAAATGGTGTCTTTTATGTGCCACCCGCACAAGCCAGTCCAGGGGCACTGGCAACGATCTCGCTCGAAAATCCTACAGGAGCCAGTCAGGCGGTACTGGCAACGGCCACGCTCAAAATGGTGCATCTCATGTGCCACCCGCACAAGAACCAGTCCAGGGGCACTGGCAACGATCTTACTTGGCTTGCCGGGTCTTCTCACGCACAGCCCATTTCCAAAGGTCTCGGTCCGTAGTCATCGCCTCGGTGAGGCCCAATGTACGAAGGTCTTGCCTCACCACCTCAGCCCAGGTCTTCCTGGGCCTACCTCTTCCACGGGTTCCCTCAACTGTTAGGGTGTGGCACTTTTTCACGCAGCTATCCTCCTCCATTCTCACCACATGTCCATACCAGCGCAATCGTCTCTCTTGCACGCCACAACTGATGCTTCGAATGTTCAGCTTTTCTCTCAAGATACTTACACTCTGACGGGTATTCACATTGACATTACACATCCAACGGAGCATACTGGCTTCATTCCTTGCGAGCTTACGTATGTCCTCAGCAGTTACAGCCCATGTTTCACTGCCATGTAGCATGGTTGTTCGTACGCATGCGTCATACAGTCTGCCTTTTACTCTGAGTGAGAGTCCCTTTGTCGCCAGCAGGGGTAAGAGCTCTCTAAACTTTGCCCAGGCTATTCTTATTCTAGCAGCTACACTTTCAGCGCACCCACCCCCACTACTAACTTGGTCGCCCAGATAGCGGAAGCTATCGACTACCTCTAGTTTTTCACCCTGGAATGAGATAGAAGTTGTTTCCTGTTTGTTTGCAGTCTTTATTGCACCTGAACATCTGCCACAAACAAAAACTAACTTGCTAGTTAACCTGCCTTTGATGTTGCTGCACCTCTTATGTGTCCATAGCTTGCACCGGGTACATCTTATAGAGTTACTACCTACTCCTTTTCTACATACTGAGCAGGGCCATCTACCTGAAGGGGTTTGTGTTTTATCTACCTTCCTACTTATTAGGATTTTGGTTTTAGCTAGGTTGACTCTAAGGCCCTTCAATTCTAGACCTTGCTTCCACACCTGAAACTTCTCCTCTAGTTCTGATAGTGACTCCGCAATTAGGGCAAGGTCATCAGCATAGAGGAGCTCCCAGGGGCAACCTGTCTTGAACTCCTCTGTGATTGCCTGGAGGACTATGGTAAATAATAGGGGGCTGAGGACGGAACCTTGGTGGACCCCTACCTCTACCCGGAATTCATTGCTGTACTCATTTCCAACCCTCACCTTACTGGCCGCATCTCTGTACATGGCTCGCACAGCTCTCACTAGCCATTCTTCTATCCCAAGTTTCCTCATTGACCACCAGATAAGGGATCGGGGGACCCTGTCAAAGGCTTTCTCCATGTCAACGAAAGCCAGGTACAGAGGTTTATCCTTGGCTAGGTATTTCTCTTGCAACTGTCTCACTAGAAATAAGGCATCAGTAGTGCTTTTACCTGGCACGAACCCAAACTGCATCTCATCTAAATTGATTCGCTCCCTAATTAGTTGGGCTATGACCCTCTCTGTAACTTTCATAACCTGATCTAACAGCTTGATGCCTCTGTAATTATTTGTATCTAAAGCGTCCCCTTTACCTTTGTAGCAGTTGACTATGATGCTGCTACACCAGTCATAGGGTATGACTCCTTCGTGTATCACCTGGTTCGTAATACGGGTGACTAGGCTATAGCCAACACTGCCAGATATTTTGAGCATCTCTGCAGTGATTCCTGATGGGCCGGGGGCTTTCCCGGTCTTCATACTCTTAATTGCTTTATCTACCCTGGTACTATCAACTCGGATAGCTGGTCCCTCTATTGGGTTGACATAAGGCAGGCTCTCTTTCTCCCATTCATTCTCTTTATTAAGCAATCTATCGTAGTGGCATCTCCAGACCTCTTTCTTTGCATCCTCATTTAATGCAAGCGTACCATCATCCATGCGAACACATTTCTCTCCTACAACATCACTATTCTCTCTCCTACACTGTCTTGCAACACGAAATACCTCGAGTCTTTGGTCCTCACGGCGCAGAACATTGGCAAATCTTTCCTTATCTGCTTCCCCTCTGGCTAAATAAACCTGTCGCCTAGCCTCCCTTCTGGCACATTGGTACAATTCCCTGCTACCACCGTTCTTCCAGTCCTTCCAAGCTTGTTTCTTTTGTCTAATAGCCCTGTCTACCTCCTTGTTCCACCACCACGTTACTCTGGGTTGGGAGGGGACCTTACACCACCCACAAATCTGGTCGGTGGCTTTCAACAGGTTGTCCCGCAGAAATCTCCAATTGTCTTCCACGTTGTATGATGCTATATCCCCTTCTATTTCGTTAAATGCTTCAAGTAACGTGTCTCTAAGTCTCTGTCCGTTTGCAGGGTCTTTAAGCTTCCACACCCTTCTTCTCCAAGCCTGTCTAATTCTGGGCACCCATTTTGCCTTGATCCCAAAGTCGCTAACTACTAATCTATGTTGTGGGGTACATTCTTCGCCAGGGTAGGTTTTGGCATTTATAAGCCGCCCTCTTTCCCTATTTCTGGCGAGGATGTAGTCGATTTGGCTAGAGTGTCTGCCGGAGCGGTAGGTGACCAGGTGACTGGCAGGTTTCCTGAAGTTGGTATTGCAGACCATAAGATTGGTTGCATCACAGAACTCCAGCAGTCTGGTTCCCTCCTCGTTGCGGGAACCGAAGCCATAGCCTCCATGTATGCCATGGAAGCCCCCAGCACGACGTCCGACATGACCGTTGAAGTCTCCAGCCACAAAGAGAAGGTCCCTGTCACTCGTCGACGAGGTAGTTTGCAAGAGGGTGTCATAGAATTGGTCTTTCAGACCATCTGGTAGCCCAGGTTGAGGTGCATAGGCTGAGATGACAGTAGCTAATCTATGATGGAGCACTAGTCTGATCTTAAGTACTCTGTCACTTACTCTAACGACCTCGATTACCTTATCCACCCATTTCTCCGCTAGAAGTATTCCTACGCCCCCGACCCCGTCAGTGTTCCCTGCCCAGAAAATCTTGTACCTGTGTTCTTTGCCTGTGAGGAACCTTGCAGAACCTCCTCTCCATCTTACTTCCTGGATGCAGCACATATCTACGCATCTCCGTTCGAGCATCTCAACAATTTCACCAGATCTACCTTTCAGCGTGCCGACGTTGAGAGTGCCAATCCTAACAGTATGGGTGTTGGGGGTGTGGGCCTGTAGCCTGGGAAGGGGAAAAGCAGTGTCGTGTACCTGAAAAGAAAACTTGCAATTGGAAGAATTCATAAGCAAAACAGTACCTACAACCTGCAAACATTTCTCAACCTTAATGCGCTACCCAAAGGTAGGGGAGAGGATGGCCAAGGCCACTAGATGGGTTCCGGGAGACAGCCGAGGTTGACAGGATGACAGAGGGATGAACTTCCGGTGGAGGGGGCGGGATGACAGAGGAATGAACTTCCGGTGGAGGGGGTGGGATGACAGAGGAATGAACTTCCGGTGGAGGGGGTGGGATGACAGAGGAATGAACTTCCGGTGGAGGGGGTGGGATGACAGAGGAATGAACTTCCGGTGGAGGGGGTGGGATGACAGAGGAATGAACTTCCGGTGGAGGGGGCGGGATGACAGAGAAATGAACTTCCGGTGGAGGGGGTGGGATGGCAGAGGAATGAACTTCCGGTGGAGGGGGTGGGATGACAGAGGAATGAACTTCCGGTGGAGGGGGTGGGATGACAGAGGAATGAACTTCGGGTGGAGGGGGTGGGATGACAGAGGAATGAACTTCCGGTGGAGGGGTGGGATGACAGAGGAATGAACTTCCGGTGGAGGGGGTGGGATGACAGAGGAATGAACTTCCGGTGGAGGGGGTGGGATGACAGAGGGATGACAGAGGGATGACAGACGAATGAACTTCCGGTGGAGGGGGTGGGATGACAGAGGAATGAACTTCCGGTGGAGGGGGTGGGATGACAGAGGAATGAACTTCCGGTGGAGGGGGTGGGATGACAGAGGAATGAACTTCCGGTGGAGGGGGTGGGATGACAGAGGAATGAACTTCCGGTGGAGGGGGCGGGATGACAGAGAAATGAACTTCCGGTGGAGGGGGTGGGATGGCAGAGGAATGAACTTCCGGTGGAGGGGGTGGGATGACAGAGGAATGAACTTCCGGTGGAGGGGGTGGGATGACAGAGGAATGAACTTCGGGTGGAGGGGGTGGGATGACAGAGGAATGAACTTCCGGTGGAGGGGTGGGATGACAGAGGAATGAACTTCCGGTGGAGGGGGTGGGATGACAGAGGAATGAACTTCCGGTGGAGGGGGTGGGATGACAGAGGGATGACAGAGGGATGACAGACGAATGAACTTCCGGTGGAGGGGGTGGGAGGGCGGGTTACCGCCAGCGAGTAGATAGGGCTCTTAATTGTAGATTTTAAATATTTGAGAGACAACAATGCATAAATCGTAATTTTTTAAAAGAGCAATGAATTCTGGGTGATTAGAATATAACGTAGCCTGAATTTAGGAAGCTTAGAAAATGAATAAGCATGAATTTAAGACAACAACTGAATTCAATTGAATTTCATGGAGAGAAACAAGATAAATAATAGGGGGCAAAACTAAAGCGCAAGGTATTGAGATGTTTGAGGCCGTAAATAAATAAAAAATCTCTATCTTATCTGCATCTTGGGTATTTCGTCGTAGTACGTCAGCGAGATAATTTAGAATGGGTTTCTCATTTATATATAGCCAGAACCTGAAGACCTTAAGGAAAAACTACGAAGGGGAGAGAGAGGATGGAGGGGTAGA
Source organism: Octopus bimaculoides (assembly GCF_046866305.1). NCBI lineage: Eukaryota > Metazoa > Mollusca > Cephalopoda > Octopoda > Octopodidae > Octopus > Octopus bimaculoides. The sequence continues at coordinate 69,396,501 of NC_142937.1, read as the reverse complement.
CAGAGGCATGGCGGGAGAAAAGATCATCATCATCATCATCATATATATATATAAAGAGAGAGAGAGAGAGAGAGAGAGGGGGGACCAGTCAAGCAGCACATCACGCTGTAATTCTTGGGCTGAGAAATCAACACTTAAAAGCCATAATTTTAAGGAGCGATAAGAATTTTTGAATAAAGGAAAATGGGTAGTGGTGGGTATGTACCGCCAGCGAGTAGATAGGGCTCTTAATTGTAGATTTTAAATATTTGAGAGACAACAATGCATAAATCGTAATTTTTTAAAAGAGCAATGAATTCTGGGTGATTAGAATATAACGTAGCCTGAATTTAGGAAGCTTAGAAAATGAATAAGCATGAATTTAAGACAACAACTGAATTCAATTGAATTTCATGGAGAGAAACAAGATAAATAATAGGGGGCAAAACTAAAGCGCAAGGTATTGAGATGTTTGAGGCCGTAAATAAATAAAAAATCTCTATCTTATCTGCATCTTGGGTATTTCGTCGTAGTACGTCAGCGAGATAATTTAGAATGGGTTTCTCATTTATATATAGCCAGAACCTGAAGACCTTAAGGAAAAACTACGAAGGGGAGAGAGAGGATGGAGGGGTAGACAGAGGCATGGCGGGAGAAAAGATCATCATCATCATCATCATATATATATATAAAGAGAGAGAGAGAGAGAGAGAGAGAGGGGGGGACCAGTCAAGCAGCACATCACGCTGTAATTCTTGGGCTGAGAAATCAACACTTAAAAGCCATAATTTTAAGGAGCGATAAGAATTTTTGAATAAAGGAAAATGGGTAGTGGTGGGTAGGTACCGCCAGCGAGTAGATAGGGCTCTTAATTGTAGATTTTAAATATTTGAGAGACAACAATGCATAAATCGTAATTTTTTAAAAGAGCAATGAATTCTGGGTGATTAGAATATAACGTAGCATGAATTTAGGAAGCTTAGAAAATGAATAAGCATGAATTTAAGACAACAACTGAATTCAATTGAATTTCATGGAGAGAAACAAGATAAATAATAGGGGGCAAAACTAAAGCGCAAGGTATTGAGATGTTTGAGGCCGTAAATAAATAAAAAATCTCTATCTTATCTGCATCTTGGGTATTTCGTCGTAGTACGTCAGCGAGATAATTTAGAATGGGTTTCTCATTTATATATAGCCAGAACCTGAAGACCTTAAGGAAAAACTACGAAGGGGAGAGAGAGGATGGAGGGGTAGACAGAGGCATGGCGGGAGAAAAGATCATCATCATCATCATCATATATATATATAAAGAGAGAGAGAGAGAGAGAGAGGGGGGACCAGTCAAGCAGCACATCACGCTGTAATTCTTGATATATATAGATAGATAGATATAGATATATATATACATATATATATACACACACATATATATATGTATATATATATATAAATTCAAAAAGGGATAAAACTCTTTTACAAGAATTTTATCAAGAAGCCAGAGTGTAAAATAAATTCATAAGGGAAATTTCTATTCCCAAGAATATAATTATATGTTTATATTTATATTTATATTTATATTTATAATGCCTCTTATATAAATATAAACGTATATATATATATATATATATATATATATATATATATATATATATATATAAATATATATATAAACATATATATGTATATATGTATGTATGTAAATATATTGTAAAAGCCTATGAGAAATTAAAAAAATGACACCACAGGTGGGTTAAGTTTAACAAATACAGAATTACCTTAACATTAACATTTGAATGGAAAAAGAGAAAAGCAATCAGGGGATAAGAAAGTGTAAAACTCCTATGACCTACTCAATCTTAGATCTGAAATTTTTACTAAATGCAAGCACCTGGATATGTTTCCAATATTGAACTGGAGAATACTACCCTCTCCAGATTGATCATACTGGCTCTCAAACTTAAACCTTTCTCCATCAAATTAACTCCTCTAACCATTGCTAAATCCCACTGTAATAGACCAAAGGGATGTAAATCTTATCTCCTTTCAGTTTATGCTCCTATTCTGTTATCTCCTTTTGTCACATGCCCCTTTTCTCCCATTCCTTTTCATCCTTCCTCACTTTTTCTAAGGGAGCAGCCATGTTGTATTTTGAGTCTGAAAGATTTCCCAATAGTACACAACATGCTATACAAGTTTGCCTGGCTACAGTATTGTCATAAGCATTAAACTTAGAGTAGTTCAATCTTAAATCTTCTGTAGGTTTGATATATGCATATGTATGTACTTTATAGGCTTATTTCTGTTTTTGTTTACCAAATTCACTCACAAATCTTTTACCAGTCAGGGCTGTAGTAGAAGATACCCAACCAAGGTGCCATAGAGTGGGACTGAAACCGAAGCCATGTGTTTGGGAAGCAAACTTCTTACCTCACAACCATACCTGCATCGTCTGTGTATAACAAATAAACATGAAAACATCATTTTCTTTCTTTCTTGGTTCCCCCTGGGACTAAATATTTGCATAGATGAGTCATGGCTTCTGTTTTCAGCTAGATATAGAAATGATCTACAATTCCTTAGGTTATAGAAGCTAAGATTTAGGCTGATTGTTTCTTTGCCATAATTCCCATGGAAATTGTATACTATATCATATTAGTTGTTGCAACAGAAAATCTTTGTCCTCCCTGTTTGGGAATAGCTTCCAACTTTCCTACATCTACAGTTCTCCCATATATTGCTTATATTGAATAAGAGGCTTTTGATATATAATAAATAATAATTTGGGGAAAAGAAAGCTGGAGGTATTTTTTCTTGAATTTTTATTAGTACAGCTGTTGCTCAAGGTAAGGGAGAGAGGGTAGTGGGGAAGAGTGGGGAAGAGACAGAGAGGGAGAGAGAGAGATAAAAAAAAGAGGGAGAGAAAAGAGACAAAAGGCAGAACAGAGAGAGAGAGCATATCCCAAATGATTCCTTTTTCCATTCTCAGTAAAAATCTTCCTTGGAATGAATAAAAACAAAAAGGAAATGGAATTGGCACAGTTGCAGTATTTTGTGGAAGTCCTTTCTTGGAGTAGTAATACTGCAATTTCAACAAGCCAAACCTATAGCCTAGCATTTACTCTGAATTGCCACTACTTCACTTAGTTATATATGTGACAAAGACAATTATTTCATATCTAGTTTATCCTCTCCTCTATGACTTATTGAACAGATACTGCAATTACGAAAAGTGATATCAGAAATGAGAGCATTTGTTATTTTATTCTTTTTAGCATATTTGCATGAAATAACTTATTTCTTTCTTAAAGCAAAAAAAACCCAGAAAAATACCCTTTTAGTATATTTGTATTTCTGTTATTGTTTCTGTTGCTACAATTATTATAATATAGTAACAAGTCTAAAGACTTGAAGATGTGCTCTTAACAGACCATGCTCTAAATCCAGTTTCATTGACTAGTTGGAAAGGTTTCCGTATGTTATTAACAGTCTCAATAAATACATAGATATAGAGTCATTCCATTACATCTCTCCTGAGAAATAAAGGAAATATATCACAAGGATATTAAAGATAATTCTGGTGGTATTGAGACAGTTTAGAAGCTTCACCAATCTTATTCAAAGTCTAAGTATTACAAGTTCAAATTATCCTAGCCTTTATTTAGTATTTCTTCCCACTGGGTTCAATAAAATACCAGTAATGTATTTGTTGGTTCAACTGACCTAGTCATTTTCAGAAAATTATTGTTTAACCCCAGGTTTGCTTTTATCAAGTATATCTGTAATCAAACTGCTCTATTAATGATCATCTCACTTTGATGTGTAACAGTGATAACCTTGTTCAATATTTCTGGCCCATTTTTTTTTAAGACAGTAAGATGCAATTTGAAAGAAATTTGGCTGCTGTTGTTAGCAGATTACATGATCATGTAGAGTCTCCACATTTGCAGTAGATACTAATTTGTGATTATAATTCTTAACACAATGTTATTGAAAGCTAGCTTTCCTTCCTGAACGGAATTGTATAATGTAGATGTCTACACATGGAAAAACTGGGAATGCTACAAAACTTCATTTCCTTTATATATGACTTCCTCTCTAATTATAAAATCAATTTTATTATTGCTGTCATCATCACAATCACCATTGATTTAATCATTATAATCATCATTAATTTAGTCATCATAATCATCATTAATTTAGTCATCATAACCATCATTAATTTATTAGTTTCAAATTTGGGGCAAGGGAGAAAGTCAATTACATTGACCCCAGTATTCACCTGATATTTATTTTATCGACTCTGAAAGGATGAAAATCAACGTCAACCTCAGCAAAATCTGAACTCAGAATGTGAAGATGGATGAAATGCTACTAAGCATTTTGCCTGGTGTGCTAATGATTCTGCCAGCTCACTGCCTTATAACCATCATTATTGCTACATTAGTTCCCAGGCGCAGGAGTGGCTGTGTGGTAAGTAGCTTGCTTACCAACCACATGGTTCTGGGTTCATTCCCACTGCGTGGTACCTTGGGCAAGTGTCTTCTACTATAGTCTCAGGTCGACCAAAGCCTTGTGAGTGGATTTGGTAGACGGAAACTGAAAGAAGCCCGTCGTATATATGTATATATATATATGTGTGTGTGTGTATGTTTGTGTGTCTGGGTTTGTCCCCACAACATCGCTTGACAACCGATGCTGGTGTGTTTATGTCCCCGTAACTTAGCGGTTCGGCAAAAGAGACCGATAGAATAAGTACTAGGTTTCCAAAGAATAAGTCCTGGGGTCGATTTGCTCGATTAAAGGTGGTGCTCCAGCATGGCCACAGTCAAATGACTGAAACAAGTAAAAGAGTAAAAGAGTAATTGGTAAATTCTCAATATTTTAAGGTGTATATAGTTTCTTTCACTCTTCTTATTTCATGCTTTGGTACAGGTATAGCTGTATGGTTAAGAGGGGACAAGCACGGTTACAGGATTCACCCCTCTGATAGACATATATACATCCAGAACCACACTAATAGCTTAGGAGTGAAATTTAGGATTTCTCGGTTTTCTGCAAATCAATTTTGATAAGACTTACCCAGCTGCTTTGCATACTATGGCAACACCATTTTATGTTTTCATCATTTCAGATTTTTCAGTTTTTGGGTGAGCCATGCTAATAGCTTTTGAATAAAAATAGCCCATCTAGACATTATTTTTTCAGAAAATGAAGGGTAATGATACGTGTTAAGCATACATTGAGTATATATTTAACAGAAAACCATAATAATATTATAACATTTATTGACATAATGAATTATTTAACCACATGAGCACCATTTCGACAGATAACTTCAAAAACCCTATTAGTCATGGAATCTGCCAATTTCTTAATAGCAGCAGGTTGGACTGCCTCTGCTGCAGCTTTGATGGTCACCCATAAAAAACATCTTTTGAAGTAAATTGGCATCCATTGGTATAAACATCTTGTTTAATGATGGACCAAAAATTTTTGATAGGGTTGAGATCTAGACCTTTCACCTTGTATACCATAAGATCCTAGGAATGTTTAGGTGGTCCTAGCAGAGTGGGACGGAGCATTGTCATGCATGAATATGAGATCCTCAGAAGTGACAACAATATATCATCTAGCCAGGGATCTGAGACCTCCTTCAAGAGATTGCAATAGGTAGCTGCAGTCACTTTAACCTCTTCAGACACCCTAACTGGGCCAACAAGGCTGTCCCCAATGATACTAGCCCACGACATGATTCTTCCACCCTGTTGTTGACATCGTAAACGTTGGTGACACTCATCTCCAAAATGGATCCAACCATTTGCTCAACTGTCAGGTTTGCCAAGGGTTGCCTTGGTTTTGTCAGTGAACAGAAGACAACTCATGTCTAACATCATGTACTTTTGGGCTTATTGATGCCTCAAACCCCTGAGAGGAGACAGTTTCAGGCATTCTTGCATGGAAGCCCATGGTCCTGAGGATGTGAGGAAGTCCGGAGGTGGTGAAAACGGCTTTGCTTGTTTGTCCAGGTTTCCCACATAACTTGCAGCCAATATCCCTTAAATCCCTAGCTGTCACAGTCTTAGAAGTCTCACAATCAGATCATATCTTCCTTGGTGCTCATGTGGCTAAATAATTCATTATGACAATAAATGTCATAATATTATTACAGTTTTCTGTTAAATTTATACTCAATGTATGCTTAATATGTATTATTACCCTTCATTTTCTGAAAACAAATGTCTAGATGGGCTATTTTCATTTAAAAACTATTAGTGTAGTTCACCCAAAAACTGAAGAATCTGAAATAAAAATGAAAGGACATTACACAGAATAATGAAAACATAACAGTGGTGTTGCTACAATGTGCAAACCAGCCAGGAAAATTTATATCAAAACCAATTCACAAAAAACCAAGACATCCTAAATTTCACTCCTAAGCTATTAGCATAGTTTTGGGTGTAATATAAATATATATAGCGTGGCCGTTGCCAGTACCGCCTGACTGGCCCCTGTAGGATTTTCGAGCGAGATCGTTGCCAGTGCCCCTGGACTGGCTTGTGCGGGTGGCACATAAAAGACACCATTTCGAGCGTGGCCGTTTTCGTGCGGGTGACACGTAAAAGCACCCACTACACTCTCTGAGTGGTTGGCGTTAGGAAGGGCATCCAGCTGTAGAAACTCTGCCAAATCGGACTGGAGCCTGGTGTTGCCATCCGGTTTCACCAGTCCTCAGTCAAATCGTCCAACCCATGCTAGCATGGAAAGCGGACGTTAAACGATGATGATGATGATGATGATATATATATATATATATATATATATTGCATATCTATATAGGAATTGTTTATGTGCATAATTGTTTGAATACCATTGATAAATGAAATGTTACTAGCAATCCAAGTTCAATTCAAAAATAAACTTGTTCACTGGCTTCTTCCTTCCACCTTGTGATTTCCAACCATAGTAAATAGCGAGAGGAGGAATAATTACACCCAGATTACACTCCTTCAACATAATACAGAGTGTGACAAAAATACACACAACCACTTTTTACCATTCTTGATAGAAATTTCAATAGTGAAAGCAAGATGTGCACTGATGCAAATATAATGGTAACAGAAAAAAGAGGCAGATGAAACGTTAGCTACATGAATATATCACATTAGCACCTGCATAACTTCATTAACATCACACCAATGACTGTGTAAAATATGGGAGATTTTTCAGTAGCATCCTGAGTGTTGAGACAAAATATTCAATAGGTGTGTGTGTGTGAGTGCATCCATGCTATAATATTGTTGGCATTAGGAAGGGCATCCAGCCATAAAAATCATGCCAAAGCAGACATTGGAGCTCAATGCAGTCCTTGGACATATTGGATTCTGCTAAACCATCCAACCTATGTCAATTTGGAACATGGAGATTAAATGATGATGAGTCTGGGGTACTTATATTTTCCGTATATATATATATATATATATATATATATATGGTTTACTATCTTATTTGGTCTGAAAGATGCAGTGATTAATCGATCAATAATTGCTTCCATTCTTTGTAATGCTACTAAGAATAAATCCAGGATCTTCCATCTTTCATCTTTTACTAGTTTCAGTCATTATACTGCTGCCATGCTGGGGCACTTCCTTGAGGAGTCTTTGTTGAACTAATCGACCTCAGTACTTATTTTCTTTTTAAGCCTGGTACTTATTCTATTAGTCTCTTTTGCTAAATCACTAAGTTATAGGGACATATGTACCCAACACCAATTGTCAAGTGGTGGTCACACACACACACACTCACAAAATGCTCAGAGTTTTGATACTTATGTTTTAATTTAGATTTTTAGGCTGTTTCCTCTTGGTCACATCTACATCACAATATGGAGATTAGAAGCTGACATTATTCTGCATAATTCTAAACCATTGTTTTTATACATTTTCTCAAATTCATTTGGTAAAATATTCTATAATTTCAAAAGTTGAGATCATTGAAAATATACAATTTTTTTCATTGTCCCTCACAATGATATTGTAATAGTTTGTTTTAGTTATTCTTTAGAAACACAGATATGTCTCATTTATATGGTTGCTATTATAAATGTTTCTACCATCTGTTTTTCTGTAATAAATTGTTCACAGGTGAAACTTTTCTACATACATGCATGCATAAGAGATAGGTGAGGGGTGTGGAAGTAGATGTGAGTGTGAGATGAAATGGAAGGCAAGTGGAGGGTGCGGTAGAAGTGTATGTGTGTATAGCTATGTATATGAGCTGTTCTTGGGAGAGAAGTGAGAGAAGAACATAAGAAAATATGAAGAAAGAAAATTACACTACGACACGTACAACACTAAGACAACAAAAGAAGATCTGTTTTTATTTCTTGTGAAAGAAGAAAATAAGGAGAGCACACAGAAGGAGAAAAATGAAGGTGATAGAAGTAGCTGCACATGACAGAATGTAGAACAGGAAGTATATAAGTGGAAGGTAGGAAAAACGAAAAGTACATATATGTATTATTTATTTTACATCCATTTCTCCAATACTAGCATTCATTAGATGAATTCATATTATTGAAGCATAATTTTTACAGCAACATGCTCTTCCCATCACCAACACTTGTTTCTCAAATGAGAGATTTCTTTTTATTCCACATATCTTTGAAAGCATAACACTAGCAGACGATTTACTGGCAGGGAATGACAATGACCTTCAACGTTTGTAGCTCAAAGGATTTTCACACAAATACAGAACATTAACATTTCAACAAGCACACACACACACACACACACACACACACACACACACACACACACACACTATCATCATGAAGGCGGCGAGTTGGCAGAAACGTTAGCACGCTGGACGAAATGCTTAGCGGTATTTCGTCTGCCGCTACGTTCTGAGTTCAAATTCTGCCAAGGTCGACTTTGCCTTTCATCCTTTTGGAGTCGATTAAATAAGTACCAGTTACGCACTGGCGTCAATATAATCGACTTAATCCATTTGTCTGTCTTTGTTTGTCCCCTCTGTGTGTAGCCCCTTGTGGGTAGTAAAGAAATAACACACACCATCATCATTTAACGTCCACTTTCCCATGTTTGCATGGGTCAAACAGAATTTGTTGATACTGATTTTGTTATGTATTAGTGCATTTGATGGGCTTCTCTCATTTCTGTTTACCAAATTCACTCATAAAGCCCGGGGCTATAGTAGAAAACACTTCACAAAGTTATCACATGGTTCAGAAGTAAGCTTCTTTCACAATGGACTTTATACATTTTTCTGTCTCTCATCCATTTTATTTCCAACTCCATCCTTAATAAACATAGACTTAATGCTCAACAAACTCCACCATAAAAGCTTAATACCTTTCTCATTGTGTCCTGGAGTCAACCTTAGACTCCCATTGCTAGTTCTCTCCACTATTACAAATTATTTTAGAATCAACATAGTTTTGGGAAACATTTAGCTTCTCTTCTCATTTTGCTTTCAATGTTGTCTCACAAGTCAGTTTTGTTTGGTTTTATTGCCAATAGAAAACAAATGAAAGACTACTGATGCAATGGATTTAAATGAAGACAAATATTTCATTACAGGAGATGAAGCATATTGCATCAGCTTCAGCTAAATATGGAATACCAGACAACACAAGATCACTGCTATGCATCTGCCTATCTGGTAGTTAAACCTTTAGCTTTTCAACCAATCACGTCCAGCCAAGATGTTCTACATATGTTTTATGTTCAAACTGGTCAGATCCAGCCTCTTACATCTACCATATAATGTTGGTTTAAAACTAAACAATCATATTATTGAAATCTTAAAGCTGTGAAATAATGCATAATTCAAAACAATGTGAATAAACAAGCAGTAATCTGAAGGCTAAAGAGTCCAGCCCTTCCTCTGCTACAGCAATGTAACATATGACTTCACTTGTCCTCGAGCCATGTGGCAGGTTAACCCTCTTAGAGAGCAATAATTTTTCATAAGAATTAGTACAGCTTAGAATTGACACTTTTGCTCTCTTTGTATAAGACAGTCACTTTGGTACTAATGGCTTGATAAAAGCGACCTAGTATATTCTGTAAATTGGTTGATGGTAAGAAAACCTTCTAAAATTGGACTGTTTGAATGAGATGTGGACTTCAGAAGCTGCATCATTGGTTACCTTTCTTGGAAGGTAGTAATTCTGCACAAGAGTTGATAGGAAGCTGAGGGGACTCTTTCAGTCTTCTGCATGTGAGACAACCCTTCTGACATCAATGAAATGATAAAATATACCTCATCTATACTGCAAAATATATGCAACACCAAAGTTTATTGATTTTCTTTCATCAACTGCTTGGAAGATGGCATGTTCTGTTGTGAAGAAAATGTCCAATGTATGCCAGCATGGAAAATAAGCATAAAATGATGTTGTTGATGATAATGATGATAGTGACAACAATGATAAAGATAATAACAATAATGATAAAAATGACACCGATAAAATGTTAATGACTTGTAGGGACACCGTATTTCGTTATGCAACCATAATATACTGCAAAGTATATTAAACATTTTACAAGTCAATACTGTGTTCTTCTGTGTTAGCAGTGCTATTAAATCCCATCTTAAGGTTACATCATGATAAAGTATATTAAATGCTTTATAAGTCATTGCTGTGTCCTACAGTTACTACAAATAAAATGATGATGATGACAATGATAACAGTGATGATGATGATACAATGACAAAACGGTAATAATGTTAACAACAGCGACAATAACAATGATGATGATGATGATGATGATGATGATGATGATGATGATGATGATGATGATGATGATGATGATGATGATATCAATCACAATGATGATGATTATAATGCAATGTAAATGATAAAATGATGATAGCAATGACAAGAACAATGACAATGTCGATGACAATGGCTTACCATCTTTACTAACATCATGAACAGATTTCTATATTCATTGATCATTAAAAGTAGACGTATCAAGCTTATATACCTAATTGATCCTGTTTTTTTTTATCATCATTCAGCACTTCACCACCATCACCACCACTACTCCTTGCCACCATCCCCTCCCCTCCCACCCATATTCCCCAAATGCTACTGCTCATTGCTTGTTTCATTGCTTTCTAAACAGTTCTTCATTGTCCAGGTTCAGGAAACCTTTCAGTTTTCTCTCTTTTAATCTTGGGTTTTTGGTGTCAACAACAGATTTTTCATGGTTGGTCTATCAATTAATTGATTTCATGCACCATCTCCCAAGTATCCTGTTGCATTAATTTCTCATTTCCTTCTTTTACAATCATTTGTTTTCTCATCTTCCATTCCTCTATTGTTAGAGTGAGAATACAATGTAAATAGAAAATATTATTTATTTACATTTTTTTTTTTCATAATTTTTACATCATAAGTATTGATTAAGTAATATTTCTGGTTCGTTTTTGTAATTTTTAAATTTTTTGTTTTGTTGTAAAAATGTTTTTGTAAGAGCTGACTGTGGAGATTTTAATAATTTTCTTACTTTGATAATAATTTTATAATTTTCTTCCTCCTTCTTGTCTTTATTTTATATATATATATATATATATATATATATATATATATATATATTTATATATATATATATATATATATATATATATATATATATATATATATATATATATATATATATATATATATATATATATATTTATATATATTTATATATATTATACACACACACATATGTGTGTGTGTATATATAGATATATATGTATGTGTATTATATATATATATATATATATATATATATACATATACACACACAAATATGTATATATATATATATATATATATATATATATAAGCATACAAACACACACACATATATATACACACACACATGCATGCAAACATACACACACACACAGTCTGGCACAGTCAGAGATTTTCAATAATAAATTCTAAATTCTATCATTAATTTTTTTGTATGTTTCTTTTTATAGTCTTTCTTGTTAATTCACTTATCTTTGTCAAACTATCTTATTATTGGCATAGCAATATATTAATGCACTTTGTTTTGTTTGTTTGTTTGTTTGTTTGGTTTTATAGATTATTAATTATGTTTTGAGTACTAATATAATTTCTATGTTTTTCACTTTTCATCTTTATTGCAAATGTGTGACTGATATATATGTGTGTGTGTGTATGTGTGTTTATGCTTTCTTTTTCTCTAAATCTTGAAGTTCCTTTTTCTCAATCCAACTACATATCAATGTTTTTGTAATTAGTCATCTTTATGGCTGTGGAGTTAAGATGCTTGCTTTACATCCATATGGTTTCAGTTTCAGTCCCATTGTGTGACACTGGGCAAGGGTTTTCAACATTAGTCCAAGACTGACCAATGCCCTGTGAGGAAATGTGGAAGATGGAAACTATCTGGAAGTTCATTGTGTATACATCATATCATCAACATTATTTAATGTCCATTTTTCATGCTGGCAAGGGCTGGACAGTCTGGCCGGAGCTGGCATTGCCAGGAGTCACACATTGTCTATTCTGGCATGGTTTCTATGGCTGAATGGCCTTCCCAAATGCCAACCACTTTACAGAGTGTACTGAGTGCTTTTTATGTGGCACCAGCACTAGTATCAATTCTGCTGTGGTGGGTGAGTTTTCTCGAGTTACAGCAATGTACCAGATATCTTGGTTCTCAGTCATTTCCTTCATAAGGTTTGAGATCAGTATATATGTATATTTATACATATATATGTGTATGTATATATATACATATATATATATATATATATATATATATATATATATATATATATATATACATATATATATATATATATATATCGGCGGAGAGGAGAGAATGTGTGTGTGTTTGTGCTTATTCCCACCAGTGTTTAGCAACTGGTATTTGCTTTGCTTCATGCCCATAGCATAGCAGTTCAGCCGAAGGGCCTAATAGAATAATTACCACTCTTTAATAAAAATACTGGCATCAATTTGTACGACTAAAGAGTCCAATACCTGAAACTAGTAAAAGATAAATGACACATACATTGGTGTGTGCATGCCTCTCTTTCTTTATCGATACCACTGCGATTGGCATGAATATTAGAACTTCTAATTCCTCACTTTCTTTAAGTTCTAATAATCCTCTATCATCTCCATTATCAATAGTTACAGCATTAGTTTTGTATTTGTTTTGCTTTTTAAGTTGAGACAAAAATTAAATAAATCTATTTATTGCCCCTCTTCTGCTCCATATATATATATATATATATATATATATATATATATGGGTACGTGCATATATAGACGTGTGTGTGCATGTGAAAATGTGCGCATATAGACGTGTTTTAACCTTATGCCCTTTTTACACTTTTTTACACTTTTTTACACTTTTTTTCTGTATTTTGCTTTAGCCCTGTTGTTTCTTGGACATATGCGTATATAGACGTGTGTCTGAACCTTTTTGCATGTGTGTGTATGTGTGCGAGCATGTTGCATGCATGCATGTGTGTCTGTGAGCGTGTATGCGGATATATATATATTGTTTTTTTTTGGTGAATGTGTGGGTGAGCATGTGTGTGTTTCAAGTGAGGGTGGATGAGTATATATATATATATATATATATATATATATATATATATATATATATATATATATATATATATATATATACATATATATATGGGCGCATGTACGTGGGTGTGTGGGCACGCATGTGTATGTATGGACTGGTGTGCTTACGCGAATACTATGGACATTTTTACTTCCTTACCTTTACTCCCTCCCCTCACTTAGCGGTCATTCTAATTGCTCTTTTGTCTTAATAACAGACAACCACACAGTTATTTACTTTTGTTTAATGGTCATTTTCATAGCATTCTTCAACGGCCAGATAACTGAAGAGATGGCAGCATGGGTTTCCACCTTGGCATCCAAAACTCGGAGTTTTATCATGGCTACTGAATAAGTGTAACATATTATTTACAGATAAATTCCTCTACTTACATAATATTGAGGTCTCTTTCATTCTTTTGTTGTCTTACCTTTTCTATATATATATATATATATATATATATATATATATATATATATATATATATATATATATATATATATATATATTTATATATGCATACTCATTCATATGATATATAAAAATAATAAATTTACAACTAAATCACTGAAAAGGTTTGATCAAACAATTTTTTCTTACCATATCTCTTCCCTTTCTATTTTCTACTTTTTGATTACTTTATCTTATGGCACAATCAGTTAACATGACTCCAGTATCATACATCTCCTTTGAGTTGAAAACCTACCAGCATGAAGATTCTTTAGCAGGAGTAACTTCGCACCTGTTCAACAGCAAGACACCTGTTCCTGTTGCTTTATAAGACTTTAGCTTCTCAATACCTGGCACAAAGATATCTCTCACAATACTGTCTCCCAATTCTACTGAAAAGGTCATGTGTTGAGAAATGCAGGTAACCCCTCTCATGCTGATGCCATCAAAAAGTACACAGCACACTCTGTAAAGTGGTTGGCATTAGAAAGAACATCCAGCCATAGAAACCATGCCAATACAGGTACTGGAGTTTAACACTGTGACTCCATTTTATTGGGTCCTGTGCAAGCTCCAACCCATGCCAGTAAGGAATATGGACATCAAATGAAGACGATGAGGCTAATGACAAACACCTAGTTTATCCCATGCACTGATAATTGCTAAACATTATACATCTCTCATTCATGTTTAATATGAAGAATCACAGGATTGAGAAACAGAACAAGACAAATATAAAAACAGTACATTGTTATGGTTAGTATCATACTTTCTTTATAAATAGTCCTAAAAATTTGATATGAAAGTGATGAAAATAGAAATGCATTAGTTATATACCCTCAGTCCATGACCATATATATGTATGCATGACCAACAGATACTTTTCAAGCAATTGCTTTCTTAACTCACTTGCATTCACACAGTATAACTGTCAAGTTCATTTTTCACATACAGCTAATCATACTGTATTTGATACTTTCCAATTACTTAAGGTTTTCTACATTCAATGTCCATAGTTTGTAGTTCTCCAGCACCACAGTTCATATGCACAGAACATATATGCAGTATTTCATATCAAGAGAGAACATAATAGCTATTTTTATTTATTTATTTTGGTATTGTTATTTGTTTCTCTTTATGCTGGACTCACTCTAGGCAATTCAGAAAACTTTTGTTTGTCTTGATCTCCTTAGCTGAATGTACTTTACAATCAAATTATTTGTAATAGAAACAGCATCCAACTGTAAATAAATCTGTTCCATATATATACACTCATATGAATATATAGAAATAATAAATAAAAATAACAATAATAAAATCCTACTGCAGTAGTGAAATGGATGTAAAATAGTTGTATTTTGTTTTATGATTGACAAATGTTATGTTTTATCCTTCTGAAAAATCCATATGTATTTATACAAGGAACTTTTTCATATATAAGCGATATTTGGCTACAAAGCAAGTGTTTAGAACAAACTAAACACAAAAAATAAAATAATCCATGAAGCCAAGTGAAGCAAAAAAATGTTTAAAATACACAGCAAAAAATAAAAGGAAAAAATTAATAGTACCCTTTGTCCAGAGGTTAATTTACACAAATTCCACATGTCAGGTTTGCTCCAAGAGAATATGATATTTAATCAAAACCTACAAGAACTTGTATATACCATGTTCTTCAGTTTTGTTTACTCTCCTCAATGACCTTAAAATCATTTAATACAAAACAATTGGAAAGGTGCCAAGTCGTGTTGTCTTGGTAAATGATCTCTCTTCATGGGTAATTCAAGTAAAAATTTTTCCATTTCTTTCACTTTTGCTTGTTTTCACTATATATATATCTATATATATATATATATATATATATAGAGAGAGAGAGAGAGAGAGAGAGAGAGATACTACTCTTTCTTATGAAAGTGTGTGGACTAAGGGTTAGAGTGTTCAACTCATGATTACAAAATTCTTCCTGCTTTGCTTGCTTCATGCTCTTACTTGATGGGGCTGGTGTTCATCCCAGGTTAGTGGTTCCAGAGACATCATCATGTGTAGAGCCAACTAAGTCCACCTATGCTCTCCAATGTTGGTAGTCCAATGCCATCCACTCTGCATCCTCCAAGGTGACATCCAGAGCATGGGTTCAATTCTTGCACCAAGCAGTGCATTGTGTCCTCATGCAAACCTTTTCATTTCATGTTGCACCTGTATAGGCAATGTTGATTTGATGGAGGGAATGAGCTTTTATGTAGTGCAAACTTCTGATCACTGTAAACAAATCATCAGTGCAGGTTGTTCAACAAATAGTTGCAGAACCTTGGTCCATTACTCTCCCCTCTTCTCTAGGTGATCATCATCATTTGATTCCATTTTCCATGCTGGCATTAGCTGGATGTTTTAAAAGGAGCTGGCAAGCCAGAGGACTGCACCAAGTTCTACTGTCAGCTTCAGTATGGTTTCAACAGCCAAATGTTTTTCTTAATGCCAATCACACCACAGCTATTTTTTACATGGCACCAGCAACAGTGAGGTCACCACATAACTTACAAATCATAAACTCTTCATCTGAGGAGGGGAGTGGTATTGAGGGAGGTAGCTTTGTGCCAAGTGATGAGAGGTTGAAGTATAATACAGGGATAGAAACAGGGAGCCTTACTGTAGAGGCGATACATGACTATTCCTGTCAGAGATAGAAAAGCTGGAGGTGAAGGTGTGCCAAATCTATGTGACAAATACATAGGCTTTCAGTTTGTGTTCATAAGTTATGTTCCATAGTATTTCTATTTATCTATGTACAGGTATGTTTGTGTGGTTAAGAAGTTTGCATCACAATCATATGCTTTCAGGTTCAGTCCCACTGTGCAACACATTGGAGAAGTGTTTGTCTAGTGTAGCTCCAGACCAACCAATGCCATGTTCAGAAATCTGATAGACAGACACTACGAGAAGCCCAATATATGTATGTCTGTGTGTATGTGTATAAATCATCATCGTCTGACATCCTTTGTTCATGCTGGCATGGATTGATGGTTTGACCAGAGCTGGCGAGCTGGAGAGTTGTGCCAGACTCCAGTCTGATTTGGCATAGTTTCTATGGCTGGATGCCCTTCTTAATGCCAGATGTATATGAATATTTATATCCTACATTGTCACTGCTTGAAAGAAGTGGTACTATTCTTGACAGGTCACACTGAGCTTTGAAGGACCTGTGGGTTTATAGAATTCCTTACTTGAAAAAGCAAGATAAAGTTTGGTGGTAGAAAAAGCATCCAACCATATGGTCTTGCCTCAAATAGCTCTCCATCCAAACCCATACGAATATGGAAAAATGGATGTTAAACAAACAAATACTAGCATTTGATGTGATCACTATTGTCAAGCCATAGTGTGTTCTTGACAAACTGATTGTGGGACCAAGTTTCAATTTCTATGTGGAATTAGTACCATTCATTTTTGTCACTAGTGACTCTGGGCATAGCATATGTATTGCAATGTATCAATTTTTTTGAAGATAACTATAATGCCAAAAACATAATGATATCCATTTGGCAGCTGACGATGGGTTTATGGTTGAGGTTCTTGTTGTCTGTAAACCTTTTATATCTTGTGGTCTCATCTTTCATTGTCATAGGGTTAAACCTGTTAAAGAGTTCTTGATTTGTTGCTTTATGATGGTTCTGTTGTTTGTATTATAACATATTTTGATATTGCATGATTGTCCTTCTTTGGGAGTCTAAGCATGGCTAGATTAATAATTATTTAATGGTTTCTAGTTTGGGAATATTCTGTTGCATATACTAGTGCTATTCTACGTTTGCATATACAGTGTACATGTTGTGCATATCATATTCTTTACAGTATTTTAAACAGCATTTCAAACAAAGGGAGCGCTTGTATACATGCATATATGAATGTGTGCATAAGTGTGCATGTATGCATCTGTGTGTATATATGTATCTGGGTATGTGTGTATGATATAACACAATGTTTTCTGTAAACCAAGTTTATCACTAGTCTTTTCTAGTTTAACCACTTTCTTTGTCATTGATGCCCTAAGGAATAAGAATAAGCATTTACATTCTTTGCTCCCACTATAGTTTTCTCTCCAAATATGAGAGGTCAGAAATAATAGTTTGTGCATATTAACAGTTATATGGAATATATGAGTGTTAGTTCAGCTTTATAGATAGTAATGTAAATATGTTAGCAAAAAGAATGATGCAGATAATTATGCAAACATGTTAGCAAAGAGATATATTGCTCGCTATCTTCACATGCAAGCAAACAGATATATACACATGCACACATATGCATGTGCACAAGCAAACACACACACACACACACACACATCTGTTTTTTATATACCCAGGCCTAGTCCCCATTTTTTAGGAGGGCATAGTCACAACAATACACACACCAGGCATTCCAATCATTTCCCAGCTCAAAGAGGCAGCCCCCTGTTCTATGCTCGGGTCAAGGCATAGAATGCAACCCCCAATATCAGCAGTGGTATCCGACAGCATATGCTGGTTTACCTCCGTTGCATCATGCTAGTTGCAGACCCCTTTGAGCAACATCATTCACTCATCTGTCCACAAACGCTCTCCAACATCATTCACTCATCTGTCCACAAACGCTCTCCAAGCTTTCCTATCAATTATAAACTCTCTTGCAGTAGTAGGTAAAAGCAATATAGACTTAGGATAAATGACACAGAATGGATGGGAACATAAATTTATTACAGGATGTACACTTAAGACATCATGTGCATATTACGTATGAATATGGTTATTGTGTAAGCTGCAACTGTCTTGAAACAGCTGTTGAGATAAGATTTTACACAATTTTTCTGTTCTGTTTACTTTTCATTTTTATTTATTCTGTAACCAGTATTTTGTGCTCCATGTAAATATATCTCAAGCCTTCCTGTGTTTATCTGCTTTTCTATATGCATGCACACACACACATATATATAGAGAGAGAGATAGGGAGGGAGGGAGGTAGAGTGAGAGAGAGAGATAAAGAGATAGATAGATATGAATGTATGTGTGTGTCTATGCATGTATGTATGTATGTATATATGTATGTATGTATGTATGTATTGATATTTATGTAAGCATGTTAACAAAATATATATTCGTATAAGCATGTTAGCAAAGAGGTTTACAGATACTTATTTAAATATATTAGTAAAGGGCTATACATTAACAATTGTGTGCATACACACCCAATCTCTGTACATTGTTACATAATATTCTATGTATTTCAATATTCATACAAAGCTATTATGGTTTTGTCCCAGTTCACCCTCACAAAAAGAGATTTATGATCAAGGCATTCCAGCCATATCTATCCCATTATTTTGTCCTTACCTAGGACCACATTTTCCAATGTGTTTTTACTGAGACTGCTGATGGTTGTTTGAAGTTGATTTGTTTGCTATTTCAAGCAGCTTGTGTGATCATGCAGAGGCTCTCTTTTTGGCACAGAGCTAATAAATGTATGTACATTTCAGACATGCAAAAAAAAATCATGTCACAAATTGCTCCAGAGTTAAACAGAAGAAAAAATTGTGTTTACATCTATACAGCTCTATAGATGTAAACACAATGTTTTTCTTCTTTCTCACTTCCTTCTTTCTTTCCTTCTCTTTTCTATTGACACTCCTTTCAGATACACATGCACACACACACACGCGCGCAAAAACACACACACACTCTCTCTCACTTTCTCCCCATTCCTCACCCTCTTTTACTATCCTATATATCTCTCTCCAACCCTACACACTCAAAGATACTATAAAAAGAGACGAATCCCCTCAAAATAAAATTTAAATCTGAAGATTCTACTAGAATAGATGCAAGTGCTAATATATGATTTATAAAAACATGTGAAATATTAATAAAAATCTGTAAATGTGCAACCATCCCGATCTCTGAGTACCTTATTTTTTTTAATATATAAAACCCGTACATCACCTGCAAACTTTCTAATATATATATATATATATATATATATATATATATATATATATATATATATTTAGAAAGCTCTCTTCTAAGGCACAAGTCCAGGCAAGGTTGTTTATGGAAGACAAGCAGTTGCCCATGCATACTGACCTCCCCTCTCCACACCACTGATGTTATCCAAGGGAAAAGCAAAGGCTGATACAGCTTGGCACCAGTGACATCGCAACTAATTTCTACAGCTGTGTGAACTGGAGCCATATGAGATAAAGTGCATTACTCAAGAACACAACACACAGCCTGATCCTGGAACTGAATTTATTACCTCATGATTGTGAGCCTGATGCTCTAACCACTGAGCCATGTGCCCTCAATGGGCTTCTTTCAGTTGCCATCTACCAAACTGATTGGCAAGGTTTTGATCAGAGCTATGGTAGAAGATACTAGCTCAATGTGCCACATAGTTGTGCAACAAACTCTTTAACCACACAGCCATCCTGTACCAAACAAAACAATCCACAAACATTAACATAAGACATACTCTATATAGAAAATATCCAATAAAATAAACAGCCACCAACAGGCCAATACCTAACAGAAGAAAACAACTTGCATTACACACACAACACAAAGAAAGATTGCAACCAGATCTCATAAAACAAACTGATGCAATACAATACCAGGAAGAATTAGCACTCCCCTAATAACAAAAAGGAACACAGTGCTGTACACACCCCCAACAACACAGAGGTGTAGCAGGTAATGCAGTAGAAATTTGTCTGAAACTACCAAATGTTGAATAATGATTATCATTTCTGCTACTGGCACAAATAATGAAATTTTGGTGAGGGGTCGGGTGTATAGTCGATTACATTGACCTCAATGCTCAATTGGTACTTACTTTACTGACCCCGAAAGGATGAAAGGCAATGTCAACCTCAGCAGAATTTGAAATCAGAATCTAAAGACGGTCGAAATACTACTAAACAGTTTGCACAGTGTGCTAACGATTCTGCCAGCTCACCACCTTAATGATAATAATAGTATTAATTATAATAATAATAATAATAATAATAATAATAATAATAATAATAATAATAAACACTTATGTTTGTGCACAATTATTCCAAGAGTAAAACTATACATCTTCTGCAGGGTAAACCACGATACTCCCAACAGTATCAGAGCATTACCATTCCATTCTTAAATTAAGCATACAAATTGATTTACATCATATGACCTTCTATTCTTGCTTTATACATCAAATCAAGTTGGGATATCTTGCTAGCAAGGCATTAACAGTTATTTGCATAGCTCTCAGCTGATTCTCTATGAATTTATGTGATATATTCATGATAAAGTAAATGCTTTCTGTTGTCGATAGACATCTTTATATTAGATTTGGATCTGTAAAGGAGCAATAATCCTGTAATGTAATGGGCAGCAGGCTTCACTAAACAGCAAATGACATGGCTTTGTGTGTACTTTTTTTTTTTGCTCAATCCCTTTAAGAAAATCCATTGTTATTTCTTGTGTTTAAATCATTGTTCATACATATATACTGGCATGTGTATGTGTGTATGTGGATATATATATATATATATGTATGCAGTTATGTATGCTCGTGTGCATGCACAAATGCATGCGTATATACAGATATATATCTTTTGATATCTAAGTGCAAAGAAATGACACTTGTTTCTATATATATGATGATGTGTATCTATCTGTGTATGCGCTTATGTGTGCAAGTGTGTATATATATATATATATATATATATATATATATATATATTTGATGATCTGTAGGTGTGTGTGTGTGGGAAATGATGCATAGTTGTATACCATGTGTAGCCCCAGCAAAGACAAATTGAACAACATAACTTTCCTTGTACATAAGAAGGCTGAACGGTCATGGCTGGAATGCACCTGATTATAGAGTAGATCAATGAATGTTGACCTTGGGCTAAACAAAAATAGCAGCATGATTAGTCTTTAGCTGTAAGTCAAAGTTACTTCTCCGCAACACCATAGAATAACTCTATTGCATGACAGTTGCTAGTTCAATCCTAGCCAGGCCAAACTATACCAATGGAAAACTATTCTCTTGTCAAGGAACAAGACAGCGAAATGGCAGAGTTGTTAGAGTTTTGGACACGGTACATTGGGTTATTTAAATATTTTTAATTATGCCAATTGTTCTCAACAGGGCAGAAACTTAGATAATGTACAGAAAAATAAAAAATAATTTAGATGCCTTTGTGACATAGGTCTTTTGTAGATTGAGCAGAATAAGTTGGATAGAGAGGTTATCAAACACTGCATTATTTGAAAAACTGGAAGTCCAAAGACACCTATTATCATAGTTTATACCAGGAGTCATTCTTCAAAACCATCCTTACAGGGAGTGTGGAGGGAAGAGAGCAAGAGGCATTCAAAGATGTTTGCAGACTGATGACATCAAAGAATGGACTGGAAACAAAAACCTGGCTAATTGTATGTATACAGCACAATACAAAAGTAACTGGAGTGACTCCTGGACACAGGAAGCAAACCTGGCTGATGGACAAGATACCTTGCATTCTTGGTTTAAATCCTGCTAAGGCTAACTTTGCTTCCTACTCTTCTGAGTGGACTAGAAGAATTGGTAGAGTGTCAGGCTAGGCACCTTATAGTATTTGTCCTGAATCTGTGTTTTGAGTCCAAATGCATCCATGGCCAACTTGGTTAGTAGAATCAATCCATCATCTAGTTTAACACTACAACTTGATCCTAGGGTAACATTTTGTTGAATCCCACCAAAGGTACTCAAGGATCAGGTTTCCAATTTGAGGAGACCTTCCTCTCTTTATAACCAATCGTGGAGGTTATAATGAGACATAAGAATTGGTCTCCCCTCATGACTGATGAAAAACTCACTCATCATCATCATCATCATTTAGTGCTTATTTTCTATAATGGCATAAGTTGGACAGGTTGACAGGAGTTGTCAAAGCTGTTTTGTCAATATCTGTTATACACACATGGAGCAAAAATAGAGAAGCACCAGCAAAAACATATATTTATAAAGACCAAAAAAAAGACTTTCATTTCTGATAAATGGAAGAAGTTTTGTGGATTGTGCTGCTGTTTATAATCATAATTGTAATGTCTGTTGCTACAAAGAATATAAATAAACTCATTAGATGGAGGCTGTCAGAGACATTGGTCTTGTTTTTTGTTATCACGGATGTAGGGAGATATAAGTATGCATGTGTGTGTGTGTGTGTTAGTGCATTGGTGTGTGTGTGGACATGAGGGTTTGTTTCCATTTGTTTATTTAATCACACACACACACACACACATGTGCACAAGCATGCTTACACACAGATGTTCAGCCAGTTCTCTTGTATATATAATACACATACATGCATATACATATATCAATATATACAGTTCTGTAATTACACACACTCACTAACACACACATATTCATATATAACTTGTGGTTATACATACATATAGACATGCCTATGTACCCACACACACACACTATTGAAGTGAAAGTAACCAATTAGAAGAAAAGATATCGCTTTAAAATATAAGGAAATAAAATAATGAAGTTAATGGATCATTAATAAAAATTTACTGCTGAAGATATAATGTGGATCAAATGACTGGATTACTAAGCAGGTTGTGTGAATCATGATATCATTAGGGGAAATGAATAGGAAATAATAGAAGCACATTCACTGTCATGGACAATGAAAAGAAAATATGGAAATGTCACTTCAAGATGTTGTTTCTAAATGAGGTGAATGTATAAGAAATAGAGAGAGAGAGAGAAAAAAAGGGTTGTAACCTAAGTAAGCCCAACAAAGGGATTTGATACTGAAGTTGGCAGCTATATGATATTTAGGATGGGCACTGAGATAACTAGTGAAATATCTAGTGAAAGTTACATATTAATCTCTTGTATAGACAGACAAGTATTACATGGAAATGGCATATCAAGTGACCTTTATATCAGTATCATTGCCAACAAGTTCAAAAGAGACATTCTAAGTTTCTTAAACCAGGGTATGAAAGTAACCAATTAGAAGAAAAGATATCGCTTTAAAATATAAGGAAATAAAATAATGAAGTTAATGGATCATTAATAAAAATTTACTGCTGAAGATATAATGTGGATCAAATGACTGGATTACTAAGCAGGTTGTGTGAATCATGATATCATTAGGGGAAATGAATAGGAAATAATAGAAGATATACAAAAAAAAATTACAAGTTGTGCCAGATTTGTAAAAAAAAAAAAAAAGCACCAGAATTTTAAAGTAATACAATCAACTATTTTATCAAAACCCCAGATTTAGTAAATGGTATTTATTTTTAAAAAATTGTCCTAGGCGTAGGAGTGGCTGTGTGGTAAGTAGCTTGCTTACCAACAACATGGTTCTGGGTTCAGTCCCACTGTGTGGCACCTTGGGCAAGTGTCTTCTATTATAGCCTCGGGCCGACCAAAGCCTTGTGAGTGGATTTGGTAGACGGAAACTGAAAGAAGCCCATCATATATATGTATATATATGTATGTGTGTGTATATGTTTGTGTGTCTGTGTTTGTCCCCCCAACATCGCTTGACAACCGATGCTGGTGTGTTTACGTCCCCATAACTTAGCAGTTCGGCAAAAGAGACCGATAGAATAAGTACTAGGCTTCCAAAGAATAAGTCCTGGGGTTGATTCATTCAACTAAAAGGCGGTGCTCCAGCATGGCCACAGTCAAATGACTGAAACAAGTAAAAGGGAGTAAAGAGAGTAAAACATGTTGTTTTGAAGTCTTAACTTCCTTATAATAATTAATAATGGAATATAGAATATACCTTGTTTTATGATATTTACAAAACGGTATTCATTACTGTCTATTTAATGGTATCCTAACATTTTACACTTTATTGTTCACAAGGGGTACATCAACACTATTCTTATACTGTATATGACTATGAAATGACTATGAACATGTGTTGACAACCAGTGTTGGTTTGTTTTATTTAGTGTAACTTAGTGGAGATAATATGTTTCTTTAGAATTGTTTCTCTATTTTGTATATTTTCAATTGTTTTCATGAATATTTAAGATATCTTTCAGCATTTTCACTGCTAACATATTTTCAAACAAATAATCAACTGGGAAATATGTTTTGTTAGATTATTTCACCATTTCTTATAAAATGGTTCTTATGAAAGTTTAAAATTACTTCAATAACTTGTTTTCCTCTTTCTTATAAATGTTTAAGAAAGAAAAATGTGATCTAGATGATTGGATTACATCCTTTCTCAAGAGAAATAACATTGCTGCTTCTTCCTCTGTCTTTATACTCTGACAAATTAATGAAATCCTATGATGAAGATTGCATTTAGTACAAAAAGAAAACAATCTTGCATTTAAGATAAAAACAAATAAAATTGGTTCGCTGCATTCATTCAAAGAACCTGGGTTGGAAATAAGAAATGGTGTATTATAATGATTGCCATGAAAAAGACAAATACTACTTCAGGTATGTTAACAATAGAAGCTTCTGATTGGATAAAATTTAAAACATTCAAAGGCTTATAATTTGTTAATTAATAATTTCTTGAGGAAATTAGTATGATTTTTTCATCAGCATGCAAAACTGAATCAGTGGAGAAAATTTGAAACATTTCTAAGTGATTTCATCAAATTTCTATATTATTTCGGTATTTCATGTAAAATTTTAAAAAATAACTTCAAATGGAAATGTAAAAAAGAAGTTAGTTACGTGACAATTGTTATACTGTTTGTTGAGAGAACTTTAGTTGCTCTGACCAAACACAGATGCACGTAGGTATTGTTGGTTTAAAGCTATATAGTAAAAACAGAAATGTGTTAGTGAAAAACGAAATTGTAAGAAAGTGAAATTGTCATTGCTATCTATATTTTAAATAACACAGAAAATAATCTGCATCACAATTTCCTTTTTTAAAAAACACATCATGCATTACGCATTGCAATGTTGTATTCCGAAAGGAAGTCGGTCAGGTTCTGACTTTTTGCAAATGTAAACCATGATCAGGTTTCAGCTTAGTGATGAAATCAATTTAATATTGCTAATAGTTTAGAAGAGAATGTCATCAACAACGTAACTTTCCATTTCCCTTCTTTTATAAGTTTGAATTGCCATCGTCGTCTAAAAATCATTATATTCAAATACGTTGAAAATAGTTTCTTGACAAACTTCCAAGACACACGCTTACAAGCATATATAATCTATTTTTATTGCTTTTTTATTAAGATTTTTCTATTTTCAATCACTTCTAATTTTCTCTCAACTCTTCAAAAATAATCTACTAGAATTAATTAAAAATTATAAAAGAGAATTTAACGTAATCTACTGCAGCTAAAATAAGTACCTTGAACTAGTAAGCTAAGTTGATGTTCATATGAAGCTATCTCATTTTGGTCGCTCAGACAAGCAAGCAAAGAGTTTCATCATCATAATTAAACTCTTTTATTTACATAGTGTTTACACACTTAACAGAATATTAATAAATATTCCAACTACGTCATATATACATACGCACACATACATAAGAAAAATACAAAGCTTTGAACATAAGATTTAATCTGATGTAGTTGAAAGGACATGAAATACGTATGTGTACAAACTGTGGTGTGTATATATCTATATATATATATATATATATATATATGTTGATTTGCCTACAAAAACTAAAGAATACTATCAGTTGCTCCGAATGAAGTCAGTACAAAATGATGCAAACAAATCAATAGCGGCAAAATCTGAAATAACATAGATCTTGACAATGTACTGTTTATTTTCATGAGTCTTTAAAGAGAAAGCATGATTGTTATTATGTAAGTGTTTAAACTAATCATTAAAATGTTATAACGGACTAAGGTAGAGAGTAAAATTGAAGTGTGGCAGATTATTTCTGTTAAGTGAATTAAAATGTAATTTTTTCCCTGGTGTAATATATGTACATACCTTGGACTACTGGTAACCCCTATCGCCCATCCCCATACCATACATCTTGCTTAGGCCTTCCTCTGTTATGTCTATCACTTATGCTTCTTACTCTGTAAAAATGCTGGCAAACAAGAAGAAAGATGGGGTTGTGAAGTCACTTTGATCGTATTGAGTGGAGGACTACCTCTTGAGTGCTGGTGTCATGAAATTTCAATTAAAGTGTAAGGTGGTGAGGATTCTTTTAGTCTTGTCAAGGACATAACACCTTACTATCCCTTTCCTTCGAAAGAAGTGCCCAGTACATTCTGTAAAGGGGTTGCTGTTAGAAAGGGCATCTAGCGGTAGAAACCAAGCAAAAACCAAAAGAAAAGCTGTGGTAATGGAGGTGCCTGATCTGGTGAAGTGATCAGAAACCCTTAAATATGCATTGGCTCCAACTGTGGTGTTCCACTTAATCCATGCCTGTATGAAAAGCAGGTGTAAACGAAAACAACACAGGTGTCGATGATGCCGATGAAGTCGATGATGATGATGATGCTGGTTGGATGAATAATGATGATGAATATGATGTTGATGCTGATAGAAATAAAACTACCTCCAGGAAAAAAATGTGCATATATATATGCTCACATCAGACTTTGCTCCTAGCATTTGATGAAGCAATGTGTCTACAAAACATTGTCATGTGAAACTAAGTCAAACTGCTGTTAAAAAAGTGAGTATAGGTAACTCCTACCAACTGTATTGAGTGCCACTTTCTTTCATTCACATAGTTGTATGGTTCCATTTCAAAGCAGAAACAACCACTTTGCAAAGTTCTTTTGTTTTTGTGTGTCTTTCCTATTTTGACTCACTGTTTCACTGGTTTCAATCTGAAACTGAGGCCATGCTGGGCACTGTCATTAAAATATGATGCCAATGGTTTTCTCTGGAGACCATTGTTAAGTAATATTGTTTAAAAATTATGCTGCCACTGATGAAGCATATCAATGTTGCTTGTGGGTGAATAAGTTGCAATTATCTGTAATTCTCTTCTAATTACATGATCTTTTCCCCCAGAAATACTGTGGATACCAGTAATATCTTACAGGCATTTATCAATAACAAAAGTAGGCATCATAGATGTTTTATCAAAGAGATTTAAATTTTGATCTCTCAAGTTTGTTCAGGTATGGGAGATATATTTCAAGTGTTTATATTGAAAATGGTGGAGGAGCATGATTAAACAGTCACATATAAAACCTAAAACATAAAAATGTCAATTAATAAAAAAAATATATAAACTGCTACGAGTTAGAATAAACATAAAACTATGTTTTATAAGGTGTCTATTTACTTCTGTCATGTCTGTGTAGATGCAGACATTTTAATAAAATGTGACAGCATTCTAAATGCTGAAACTTCACCCGAAGTTGTTTTCAAACCTGCTATCATTTTCAAGTAATACTAGTTGTATACAAACATCTTTAAAAGTTGATATATTTTCTCCTTGTTTCTGAGAAGCAATAGACGGATGAAATTTTCAACATGTTTCAGGTTCATTAAATTCATACAAGTAGCAGTGTTATGCTTGCTTTGATTGCTTGTTCAACACATATTGAAAAGAAAAAATTAAAAGTAATACACAACATGATACGGTCGTTAGACTGCGGCAATGCTAGGGCATCACCCTAAAAACGTTTTAGTCAAATGAATCGGCCCCTGTACTTGTTTATTTTTAAGCTTGGTACTGGTTCTATTGGTCTCTTTTGCCGAACTGCTATGCTACAGGGACATAGACACATCAACACTGGTTGTCAAATAGTGATGTGGGAACAGACACAAAGATACATACACAAACACACCTATATATGTATGCGTGCGATGGGCTTCTTTTAGTTACCATCTACCAAATCCACTCTGAAGGCGTTGGTCAGCCCAAGGCTATAATAAAAGACACTTGCCCAAGCTGTCATACAGTGGGACTGAACCCAGAACCATGTGGTTAGGAAGCAAGTCTCTTTCCACACAGCCATGCCTGCACCTATGATTTGAATTTTTATTTACATTGTTGAGCTTGAACCATGCAATGAGATGTGTGTGTCTTGGTTACGTCAAGGTTCTATTGGAAAACCTGCCGTTTTCAAAATTGGACTCTTAGTGAACTGAAACAGGAATGGTAAGTCTGTAAACTGTAAGAGACGTGTTACGCGTCTTACATTGAAACAACCTCTATATGGCTTCAGGAGGTGAGACATATACACAGGTCAGTCAAGATATAATTTCATCATATTCAAGTAATTGATTTTTCTGTTCGCTGGTTATGATCTATTGCTATTTCAATAGAAGTACAGTCATGACTTCAGCAGACATATTTAAAATATATTTTATATTTTGAAAAGAAAAAAATATTTTTGTACAACCATTTACTTCATCAATGCCACTTCTCAGAAGCCATTTGTAAAGAATTTTGTTCCTATCAGATTTTCCCAAAAGAAGTGAGATTATTAACATCACATGGTCCTTATCATGAATTTTGTCACAAGATTCAACAATGAAATGTCTTCATTAGGAATTTCGGCAGGTATAAGTCTGTTGCTGACATTTGCATTTCTAATTTTGGCTCCTTCTCAAAAAATAATCAACATGAGGCAGTGTGGAAGGCCTCCCTTTCAAAAATTCCATTACACAGACGTGAGCTACTGGCACATCAAATACATGGCAGTCCTTTGTATCTTTTAAATCTCACTGTTTCACTTTGCTACAGATTAATAATTATTTCTGGGCTTTTCGTATCTCTTGTGTCTGTTAAAAAATTCTGCATTATCATATTTACCATTAATGTCATAATATCTTGAAAAAAATGGTGCATACTTCACAGACTTCCTTCAGATGAAGAATGCAGTATAGCTGGAACTCTAGATATCTTATGCACCAAAATGTTTATTAGATCACTATACTCTGACTTGAAATTAAAACTGATTGTTCCAAATGAGAGGTGCAAATACGGTGGTGTGGTAAGAAGTTTTTCCAGCCACAATGCTTTAGACTCAATCCCAGGTGCGGTCCCAAGAATTTTTCGAAGGAGGGGGCACAAGGTCAAAAGGAATACAATTCCAGGAGAAAAGGGTGTAATAATATTATTTAGAGGGTGCTCTTCTTTTCTTGAGGGGGCACGAACCCCTCAGCTCCTCTCTTTTGGGTCAGGCCCTGAATCCCATTGCATGGCACTTTGAGCAAGTATCTTCTACAATATCTTTAGGCCGACCAAAGACTGGTCAGTGGATTTGGTAGATGGAACCTGAAAGAAACCTGTCATAAATATGTATGTATATATATGCGCGTGCCTTATTTAATCCTTCTCTGAACGTACCATCTCCGTCTACAAAATACATTTTTCTTCCTCTCTCTGTTATTTCCCCCTTCATCTGAAAGCTTTCTTTAACAGTATCGCATACATATGTAAACTACATCACTGAACACCTCATTTGTTCTTTCTGTTCCTCTCAAACGAGTATATCACTTTGAAGCGTGTTTTTCAGATATTATTGTTGTTCAGTGACAGTGTGTCACTGATAAAACAAACCTATGAGGAAAAGCATATCAGTCGTATTAGTCTCGTCTTATTTTCCTGCGTAGTGTATATATTATTTAAAGATTAGGTTGTTATTTCTAATTTCTCAGTGATCACGTACAACTTCACATTCATTGGTTTGTTTGTATGTCGTCTGCATTTGCTAAACGATCTGTCGCTTAATGTCATTTTTCATTTCCTTATTACATCAATTAAATATCATGGATTTCTGTTAAATACATGTGTATTTATTTTAATATCTACATCCCCTAATATGTACACGCAGAAAAGTTCTATTTAATATATTTGGAACCCGTGAAAAGATATGGATTTTTAAAAAATACACACGATATTATATTATATATTGAGAAACTGATATGCGTTTAACATATATATAGAACAATTATTTTAAACGTATCACCTTAAAAAATATGCATTTTAACCATTTATTTGAATTCATCATCTCATCTCCTATATTCATAATCCTTATGTTACAACAAGGCTTCCATACGTGATTTAAGCGAAATGTTTTCTTTAAGCTTTTCTCTTTTGGGAATGTTTGAAGTTGAATAATTTAGAAGCAGAAGCTTTTCTTGTAATTGGTTTGCTAAACGGATGAATAACTTCGGTGCAATGATATTTTCTCGGAAAATTTCCAGTTGTATACCCTCCAAATGCTTACAAAATTGGAAGAATATTACCGCAGATATCCAGAAGTGTCTGGAAAGTCATTGAAGAATTCAGTCTTACGGCTGTCGTCTGAAAAAACAATGTTCATAAACATAGAAATAAAAATCACTGATATTTTACGAAACAAGTTTATTCAGGTGAGAAGTAACAGATTTAGAGATTTCTTAATACAACCAGAGTCTAAAATTGTCCGTCTTTGTCCAAATAATCAACAAAGCCTATACTTCATAAAAATGTGTTTCCCACCCTTGGAAAAAAAAAAAGTAATCATTTGTTTTTCTTTTGATTCATAATCTTTATTTTACTGCCTTGGATATTTGTTGACACCCTGAACGTTATGTGTCCAGAAAAGATTTTATTACTTTTTAACACCATAAGAATATCATGGAACATATAAGCAAGTCGTAATAAATGGCTCCTGAAAGTGTGTTTTCAAGTCAACATATTATTTATTTTCGCTAATTTACTCAATCAGAAAAGCTGTTATATTCACTCAGATTTGAATAATTTAGGAGTAGATTTTCTCGATAAAACACCAGTCTGGTTGACATAAAGATTAACTTATACATAAAACAGATAAGTGTCGTGTCTGTCGTCTAATTTCGTGTTTGAGAGAGTGAGTAAAAGAGATACGACAATTGCATGTCCGCTAAATATATATTCGTTACCGTCTCCAAAAATGTGTATGTGAGAAAGAGAAATAGAGTGACAGTAAATGTGAACGTATAGTTTAGTTAAGCTATACACAAAAACAACCAATAACAAGAGTGTGTCGGTGTATTATTTATTTTGGCTTCTTTCAGCTACGCACTGTGAAGACGATTACGATCGACCATCTGAAGTCTCACTTTCCTTTCCTGCCTAACCGGAAGTTCCTTTTTTTTTTTTTTTTTTTTGCTCACAAGCTGGTAGACTATAGGGCTTTCCTAGAAGTAGGTTATCTCCCTTGGCTAGGCGGCGCTCCATGTAGATAATTAAACTTCCGGAGGCTAACCCACGCCATTGTTATTGTTTTACGTCTTATCATGCATATAAAGCAGCTTGATGATTCAGCTATCGAAGTACTTACTGTGCCTGAGTTAAAGAAATATTTAAGATTATATGGACAGTATGTTACTGGAAGAAAGGCGGACTTGACTGAAAGGAATAAAAATTCTGTTGATGAAGAATGTCAACAAAGTAAATTCATCGGACGATAAGTCTGAAGTATCGGACGATACTTCAGACAGGAATAAGCAGAAGCTTATATCTCCTCTCGGTGAAGTATTGCCTGATCTAAAGATCTTTGTAAGTTGCCGAATTTCACAGATAATGACATAATTACCTCGTGCTACGGATGAAATCAAAGCAACAGTTAAGGAGTGGCATATTTTACCACGAAGACACGTACACAGCATCGAATACCACGATGTGAGTGAAAGCTGCTCTCACTGTATTGTCCGGTGT
The DNA here is from genome assembly GCF_046866305.1 of Octopus bimaculoides. Taxonomy (NCBI): domain Eukaryota; kingdom Metazoa; phylum Mollusca; class Cephalopoda; order Octopoda; family Octopodidae; genus Octopus; species Octopus bimaculoides. The sequence goes on along the minus strand of NC_142937.1, from coordinate 69,363,804 downwards.
CTGGTAATCCCTTCGATACTGACATCAAACCAAAAAAAGAATCCTGGCCACAGAGTGTGGGTAATTATGTCAAATGTCACTGGCAATGTGCATTCAGCTGATTGCAACTGTTAAAGCAAGTCACTGAGCATGCGTACATGTCATACGGGAGAGTTCCAATCAGGGATGGATAACACCTTATAGGAAAGCCCTATACAGTCCATGTGTAGTGCTCTACAAACGTGTGTGATTGAGAGAGACTAATTTTCTTATACCATTGACAAGAAGCAGTACATCCAGCAGCATTAAGACATTATCTGACTGGGGATATTTAGTAACGGCTTTTTTCAGGATGGATGGTCGATGTTGAGCCACCAGAATATAATGGCTATTGTTACTGATGCAGTGGTGATTAATATAAATGACCAAAAAAAAAAAAAAAAAGAAATAACCGTTAAACTGGCTTTTATTTACTGTAACAATATACACAACTACTTCGAATAGTTAAGGTATAAGCGTTGTGTTTCACTCATTTAAAAAACATATTGAATGTTTGTAATTGCAAATTACGCAGCTCACTTCCGAGGACCACGCCATACAGTTCATAGCATCATCCTCCATGTGCGTAGTGGTATTTCCCCTTTTACAGCTGCCAGCTCGTTCATCTCTAATCTCATAATTTCCATGTGGTTGCACGAGAGTTCTATATATTAATATATGTATATATCAAACTATCACAGTAAGGACTGTCAAATTCTGCTGAGGTCAACTTTACTTTTCATTCTTTTGAAGTCGATAAAATAAGTACCAGATGAGCACTGGGGTTGGTATAATCGACCTACTCCTCTCTGAAATTGCTGGACTTGTGCCAAGATTTGAAGCCGGTAAATATGGACTGCTTCTACTGTCCATCAGGTACATAACTGTGGTCACTTGTAGTTACCACTACGTGGTTGAAAGAAAAAGGAAAGAAAGAGATTTTACCTCTCTGAAAGTTATCTAGCAGAGAGAGTAAGAGACCTGCATATTACCTCAGTAACAGCCATGACTAAAAAGGAAGAAAGGGTTGTTATTATCTCTTACAATATTGAGGAAAGCAAGCAGGCTTTTACCTCTGCCAAAGTGACAGGCAAAAAGGGGGGGGGGATTCTTTTTTGTGTTCTGTAGTTATAATAATTTCGTAGCTAATGAAGGTCAAGAGAACAAAGGATTTTTCATGGATTAAACTAAATTTCATCTCATATGTTGAGGAAATGGATGTTTGACAGTTGACTCTCATAAATCTCCTGTCAAAAGAACATAGGAAAGAAGCTAGCCATATCATCCAAGCTGTGGTTGGTTCAGAATTTAGGTACTAACTGTTTCAATTTTTCATTTCACCTCACACATTTACCTTTTAAAACGTCAGCTCTATGTCCACCAATAAACAACTGCTACACATAAAGATGAGATTGTAGAGAAAGGAGTAAATGGATTTTGATATATTGGTATGATGTTTTGGCTGTCACCAACTCCCCATAGCTGCAGTGAAATGACTGAAACAAGTAAAGGATAAGAGATAATGACTCTGATGATGTCTTTAGATACATGCTGAAGTTTTTAACCTTTTTTTTTTTTTTACCTGGTTGTTGTTGATTTATGTCAGTAGTGAATGGAATGAGCATGTCTCTAATCAGTATTATTCCTGCAATGTGATCTCTTCTTTTATATAAAAAGAAAGGATGGTCATAGATGGATCACACTGTCCTATGTGTTCTTTATTTTGTTTATTGTTTAAAACTGTTACCAGGTTATGATTTTAGATAATATGACCCTGAACAAATTCCTCTCTGAGCAAAGATGTTCCATCAGAGTGTGATATGAAAGAGATTTGAGTGCTATTTCTTGGTCATAAACATTTAGATGTTAAAGCAAAAGTGCATAAGGTGAAATTGTAGGTGTAAAGTGGACCTGTTTAGATAAAATCTGAGCTGGTCCCTCTGAACCAACCTGAAAAGCTGATCCTTATCCATATAAGCCTTTCAAAATTTCCTTCAAAATAAATAATTACGATTTCGTTTACTTGTTTCAGCTATTAGACTTTGGCCATGCTGTAGCACCAGCTTAAAGTGTTAAACAAATCAACCCCAGTACTTATTTTCCTAAGTTTGATACTTATTCTATCAGTCTCTTTTGCCAAACTGCTAAATTACAGGGACATAAACAAAGCAACATCATTTGTAAGACAATAGTGGGTATGCAAACACAAACACACACAAACTCTCTCTCTCTATCTATTTATCTATCTGCATATTTGTATATGATATATATATGATGGGCTTCCACACAATTTCTAGTTACTAAATTCACTCACAAGGCATTGGTTAGCTTGGATCTATAGTAGAAAACAATTTCTCTAAGTGTCATGCACTGGGACTGAGCCGAAGACTATGTGATTGCAGCATGAATTTCTTAACCACACAGCCTTGCTTGTGCTTATATAATTTCCAACTCTGGAACTTCTATGTGGTCATTTAGTTTGCTAGAAATAGCAGGAAAATCTCCCTCAAATCACATCTTACCAATTTGAAAAGGAAAAGCATATCAGATAATTTGGTCCACAATACACTTTATACAATACACAGAAAAGATGAGACAGTCAGAAATGGAACATTTTTGTGCTGGCCTGACCTGGAGCTAGAAAGCAAAAATAAATACCTAAGATGAATGTTCAGTTATGTTATTGCACATAGTAATGGATGATATGCATTCTTCTTCATAGTATTGTTGTCTTACTTAGAGAAAAAAGAATTATTCTATTCTTCTTAGTCTTCTATTATGATTCCATTCACTCCAAGGATTCTTTGATAGAATGTTTCTCGGAAGCTATTATATGTCTGATATTTGTTAAAGAAATTGAGATGATGTTTCATATATGTGTGAATTGACTAGACTGATGCTTTATTTCCTAAAGTTTAAAAAAAGAAAAATTTAATCAAAAATGGAAAACTGTTCATCACCAAGATAAAGAAATTGGATTAAGATTATAAAATGGAAGCAACATTTATTTTATCTAAAAAATTTTTTTCCCCTATTCAGAAGAAGAAATGTGTTAAATGCTGTACATCTTTTTCTTCTGGTTAGGCTTTTAACAATTGGAAGTTCTATATTCTAAATGGAACTGTCTCAGATTCTTATGATAACAGTGTAAATTTCTCAAATATTTCTCAATATTCTGTCCTCTATGTTTTTAAACTAGTTGAAATAAATGGTATTTTTTAAAAAACTTATTCATTTTCTAACCTCACACCCATAAAAGACACACTAAGTGCATAAGATAAAAAAGATAGTAGTAATAACAAGAAAAACTACCCTAAAACCTGTGACTATTCCAGCAACATTGAATACATGATCATATAAGTTGATATCAGATTCCCTTCTTTGTTTTACTATTATTATTATTATTATCATTATTGTTAGTGAAATTCCTAACAGTACTACTTTTTCTATTTTCAGGTAAGTGAAATTTTACAAGATGACTTTTGGTATTGATTTAAACCTGGTGACAGAAATAAATTGGTGAGCAATATCTCTTTTGTGTGTATATGTATGAATATATGTATGCAAGTGTGTATATGTGTACACAGAAACACCCATGTCTATGTGTTTGTTTTTTTTACTTCTTGTATTAACATAACTGTGGTCATATTCTGTTTGCAAATGAAATCTTCTGGATTTCAATTACCAGACTGGATTGCTTCACTTAAGCAGTAAATACCCAAATGCTGCAATATGATTTCAACTTTCTGGGAAGGACTTACTATTGGAACTTTTTATCTCTTTCTGGGACCAATAAAAGAAGGATTCATTCAGTACAATATCCAAGGGTTCAAAAAATGAAGAAGGTGTCAATCATTACCTCCAGACCTCCCTAAAAAGAAAAGAGGTTATTGCTTCCTTGAATATTGTGTCCACCGCTTTCTCCTCCACTTCTTGGGGCCATAAAGTATTTTCTTCCTTTTGCTAAATTTCTCTTGCATTCTTTGTTTCTTTGTTTTGCTAAATGTTAATGATTTAATGCTGATGAACAGTATCATCAACAACATTTCTATAATTATTTGTTCTTATTAAATTTCTTTATTATTAACTCCAAAATCACAAACTATAGCAATGGATATGGTTTGGTGCCACACACTATTTTGTTTCCTGCCCCCTATATTTTTAGTTTGATTCTTTATTGATTGAGTTTAGTTTTAATTCCTCCAAAATCAACGAAATAAATACTTGGTATGGAGTAAGATTATTTTATTCTATTTCAAAATAAACTACGCCTAAAATTTTGTGGGTATCTGCAAACCTAGAGAATCTGTATTTATTGAAAATACATTAAAAAATTTAATGAAACAGACAAAAACGAATTTCTAATTCTATCAGATCAATATATGAAAATATAGTTAATGTTTAAAACATATTTGCATGCTTAAAAGATAATTAGTGTTGGTGTTAAAATTATGACTATTTGTGATTGACATTAAAATAACTGTATGGGGGATTAAATGTTCCCAGCTCAACTTGAGTCACATGACATATGGATGTAAAATTGAAGCAACTACCACTCATAAATAACCACTATTCCAGAAGTATTATTCTTTAAGACTGTATTAAATGTTAAATATACTTGCTCATATCCCTTTGGTTGTTATGCTGTATGTTGTTTTCAGAATAATCCTATTTAATTTAAATATTTAAATATCCTCTTCATGTTTGCAATTCATGAGATAACAGAAGAATAAATGAGATAACATAACAATAAATAAAAAATACAATAAAAACTCAACAAACATTAAATAGTTTAATAGAGAATCATTGTTTGTTTGTGTGTGTGTGTGTGTCATATATCCCAGTTGTGAGATTCCATTACGTTCTATTAATTAATTACTTTAATGTTATAGATTTTACCCAAACAGCTGACAAAACCACCAAGTGAACATTCTATAACATCATATAAAGAATATATAAGCTACAAGCATTACAATACCAACATAGTCATGTATTGATCTGTAGTGTGTCTATTCTTCATAATAACAGTAAAATCTCTCAAATTATACCTTACTGCATTATTAATAAAAACACATAAGTTAGTGCAATCTTTGGAGCATTATACTGAGAGAAAAAAAAAAGCCCTGATGATGGCTGGATTGTTTTTAGTCATAGATCTGCTTGACAGGGGCTGATGTAGGATTAAAAAATAACAGTAACTATTATCCCAAGGGCCAGAAAGATAAACACCAATCACACTTAATACAATTCACTGAAAAGTTCCTGGCTTTGGGTAAAAGAAAATATCGGAGTATCAGATGATGATGTTCCCCTTTCAGATTCACACACTTATTGCAGTGGTCCTTCAATTTTTCTAAGCCCTGTAAAAGAACTCTTCTGAGTTTGGGTCTCCAGCCTAGCCTTTCGTGATATACTTAAAGCTAGGAATTTTTCAGCACCCCTTTGTGTATTCTTGATGCAAACAATTTGCAGTAGTGTAGCTAGCATACAAGCAGATGAACCATACTTAATCATGTAATTCTTACAAGCCATGACTTCACTCTACATATATAATCTCAGTTACACACAAGGCCATCTATCTTTTTAATGCTATACAAATACCAATATATCTAAGATTTATGGGCCCTGGGGATATTTTTAAAAATGATTATGACCAAGAGATGGTGGTTAGGAAGCTGAGACCCTCACAACAATGAAGTGGAAGTTGAGAGATAAAAATAAGGCATTGAGTTACGATGGCCCTGTTGAAAATGTTTTTGCCATACAGTAAATCTAGGACAAGTTGGTTTAATGGAGTCCATCTTCTTTTTGCTAAACTTACAGATGGAGTGGAACTCAGCAATATGAGCTAAAGAATCACTAACGATTCTACAATTACCTCTGCAATAAATGTGTGAATCTGAAAGGGGAATATATTGAATAAAATTATAATTAACTGATACTCCTGTGTTTTCTTTTATCCAAAGCCAGGAACTTTTCAGTAAATTGTATTAAGTGTGATTGGTGTTTATCTTTCTGGTGATATTGTGGTTACAAATTCATTCTAGTTCCAGCTTTTGATGTCTAATTGTAGATAGATTGTAACAGAGAGTTAGGAGCTTTAGCTGAAGATGCACTGCAGTAAAGCAATAACAGAATGTGGACTGTTGGCTCCTCAGATAATTTAGTACCCTGGGAACAGCTACAGCAACTGATAAACTGGAAAGTAGAAAGATAAACACTATATATACATACTTGTCAGAATTCATGTTTTCCTTACACAAGCAATGTACCCTGATAAGCATATGTGAATGTATAACTACAAATATATGTTTCTGTGAAGGAGAAAAAAGAGAAACTGATTGATAAAGAGACAGATAGGCATACATATTCCGATCATAAATTTATAAAACATAGATAAAAGGAATTAGCTCTAAGGTAGCAAGTTTGTAACATAGTGTAATTAAATCAGCAACCAAATTCTGTGAGATTTGTTGACCCAAACTACACACACATCTTATTGAGTTCATCGCACTATATTATTTGGTCAACATGGAGCCCTCAAATAGTTCAGTACTCTGGGATGTGTATATGAATGTATAAGTACAAATGCATGTTTCTATGCAGCAGAGAAAGAGAGAGACATTCATTACTGCTTTATAAAGAAATATAATTTTCAAGTAGCAAGTTCATAACAGTGTAATTAAATCAACAATGAAATCCTGTGAGATTTATCCCTTTACTGTAATTAAAGTTTGATCTATCTCTTGAGCCTATATATATATATGTGTGTTGGCATATCTACTTCTATTGGTAATGCACTCATCTGTTCATAGCATTAGGTCAATATTTCATTTCAGTTTTTTTATTGGCATCAAAATTCTCATATTTTTTCTGTTTTTGGTAAATATATTGCTCTCTGATGTGGCATATTGATATATTGAATATGAAAAAACAAACTTTTGTGTGGATGTATGAGTTAATTTTTGTTGACAATGTTCTGTGAAATATGAATTATAACATCAAAAATAGCAAAAAATTCCTGTGAGAATGTAACTTCCTGACAATTCAACATATCTGATGACATTTTATTTTCAGATTTTTATCTTTGTCTACAATATAGCTATCAACACTAAGATATGGTGTTTCTCATGTTATAATCCAAATATATTGTATTTCTGACAATGTCATAAGAAAAAATTTACACCAAGATAATTTCCTTACTCAATTATTAGTTTCTGACGAAAACATGTACTATAGGAACTACAAAACCTTCATGAAATGAGCTGACTAGTCATTACATTACAGAAATGCATAGTAGTGAACATTGGACTTTTGAAAATACTTTTAAAAAATGCCACCCTTCTCATCGGTCATATATTTGATTTGTGACAATATTCTCAGAAAAATAAATAAATGACAGAAATATATATTGATAAAATGAATTTATTTAAATTTCCTTTTACTTAAAATAAAGGATACTTAATAATTCTTTGGTGAAGAATCATATTGTTAGGAAAAAAAAAATCTGATCAGCCCAAATTCTTAGAATTTAGTTTTCAATAATGTAAAATATTCAGTGAGTTTCTTAGTAAAAAATGATATGAGATTATAATGGGAATAAAAAAAAATTTTTTAAAGGATGAAAAACACTTTTATTTAAAATAATTTAGCCTTCAGTAACTGAAATATCAGACTATTTCTGATCAAGGGACATGATCAAGAAAAAGATGAATAAGTAAATAGATAAATATATCTATATGTGAATTATATATATATATATATACACACATACGAATTATATAATTCTTTTAAAGTCAGCCATCATTTTTGCTCATATTTTATTTCTTTTTACTTAAACTTCCGTTACATAGACAAAGTTTGAAGAGCATACATTTAAAATACATCCAACAGTATCACAACCATCAACTGTAATAGCAATAATAATAATAATAAGGGTTGCAATAAAAAACAACTGTTAACGTTTGACTGTTATCAATCGAAATACTTTTATTTCAGGTTTTTCTAAAAAAAAAGCTTCTTACAGTCTGAAACCATTAATATTATTTCATAAAATATTAGTCTAGCTCTGTTGCAAAGGAAGGAACTATTTACTATTTATGTCCGAGGATAAGTTTTGTATGTGCAGGTGTGTGTTGTTTCATACACACTCACACTCAAATATTATATATATATAATATATTATACATATATAATACATTATATATATATGTAATACATTTTATATATATTTAAAATACATTATATATCTGTAATATGCATATATGTATATATATATATATATATATATATATATATATATATATATATATATATATATATATATAGTACATTATATACATATGTCATTATATATATGCATAGTACATTATATAATATATATATATATATATATATATATATATATATATATATATATATAATGAATTATATAATTCATTATATATAAATATATAATACATTATATATATATATATATATATATATATATATATATAATACATTATATATATATATATATATATATATATATAATACATTATATATGTATATATATAATACATTATATATATATATATATATATATAATACATTATATATGTATATATATAATACATTATATATGTATATATATAATACCTTATATATATATATATATACATTATATATTTCTAAACATTCATACTATAAACTACATACAAATGTATATTTGTAACATGGTTAAATCAACGCCAAAATTAGGAAAAGAATACATGCAAGATTTATTAGCATATATACTTGTATACATTCATGAGTACATGTATACATACATATAAACATGTACATGTACAGATGTATACACTTGACCCCAATTTCATTTGCTTCTTCTGCATTTTGTCATAAAATTTTGTAAGGATCATGGTTAGTTCATTTTGTTGTTATACAGTTTGACTATTGATCTGTATTCACTTAAAGTAAAAAAAAAAAAAAGAGACAGATGTATGTTCTGTAAAATTTGTTTGGTTTTCTTCTGATTGTGTGTGTGTGTAGCTATGTGTACACATGGGATTAAGTTTCTACCAACCTTCAAAGTTTGAGATGCATCTGTTGAAGAACATTGACTGACTTGTGCTAATGCTAGGCTGAGAATAAATGAAAATATTTGATCAAAATTGTTTCCACTAGTAATATTACTTTTTTGCTTATTTCTTCTTTCATTTTGCCTGGTGAAGAAATACATAAAGCAATTGATAATAATAAGCATGCACAAAATAATAAGATAAATAGTTGAACTAATACATATATAATAACCACGATCTTAGTGAAGTATCTCTAATATATTAAAGGAACCTAGTTTTTTTGTCGAAATTTGATTCAAGATGTTACTTTCTTATGAGAAAATCAAGCTTTCTTCCTTCTTTCTTCCCCTTTCTTGTTCTTCTTTCTTTCTCTCTTTTTCTTCCTTGCATGTTTGTTTGTTTCTCTTCCTTCCTTTTTAATGTCTACTTTTTCCATGCATTCCATGAGTCAGACAAGAGTACATTAAAGTTTTTCTACAGCCAGATGCCCTTCCTCTTATCAACTCCATTTGTTTCCAAGTGAGGTAATAATCTCTCAATCTTATCAACAAATAACATGGACATTTTTTTTTATGTTGGGGAACTGGAAACAACCAACACTTTATGAAGGAGCCTTTTGTTTTCAAACATCACACAACATATTAAGACATGCCAGGAAGACCAGATATCATCTTTTGTTGGACTGCAAGCTGATGTCACTGGCAGAAAGCTATTGTTTACAAAGCAATGATCATGAGGAAAGCCATGCGACACGTCCCTTCAGTCTCCATCTACAAATCCATTCAGAATGTTTTGGTTTGTCCAGAGCTATAATAGAAGACATTTGCCCAAGGTGTCATGTAGTGGGACTGAACCCCAAAGCCACATGGTTGGGAAGTGTAATTACCATGTTGTGTGTGTGTGTGTGTATATGAATATTTTACAGTCCTTGAACTAAAAATGACAGTGTTAGTTGAGATTCCTTGTAGAAAATAAAGCATTGTCTAGCTATACACTTTTCAAGATGAGTGGAATAAGGAATCCTTTACTTATATGAAACAGGTAAGGATTAGCAACAGGAAGGGCATTCAGCTGTAAAACAATACTTCAATAATATGTATGTATTTGTCCATCTTTATGTTTTGAATTCAAATTCCACTGAGATTGAGTTGCCTTTCATCCTTTCAGAGTCAATAAGATAAGTAACATTTGAACAATGGGGGCAATGTAAATGACTTATCCCCTCCCCTAGAATTGATGGCCTAGTGCCAAAACTGAAACCAATAATATGGATAAATGTATCTAATCCATACTAGCATGCAACAACAGATGGGGTAAAACAGACAAATGAACGAATTCTATTTGATGCTTAACTGACAGGCAATTTTCTCTCTTGACTATTATATACTTTCACCTGTGAAAGCACATGGCTCAGTGGTTAGAGTGCTGGGCTCACAATCATGAGGTAGTTTAATTCCCAGACTGGGCTGTGTGTTGTGTTATTGAGTAAGTCTCTTTATTTCACATTGCTCCAATTCACGCACAAATATACATACACACACTCCTAATAAAAAGGAATACTGATAGAATGTTCCAGTGAAAACCCCAAAATGTAAACATAATAGTAATTTGGGATCATCATCATCATCATTTAATGTCCGTTGTCTATGCTACCATGGGTTTCACGGTTTGACTAAAGCTGGTAAACAGAGGAGCTGCACAAGACTCCAGTCTGGTTTCTGCAGATGAAAATCATCTGTCCAGCAGATGTTAACATAAAACTAAAGATCAGTGAAAAAGAAAATACTTACACTGAACTATTGAGGAATCTACTGCTATTCTATCTAAATTACAAGTTCAGGTTTATACCTGTAATTATTGGGGCACTAGGATATGTAACACACTGCCTAAATACCAATCTCGAAAAATTAGGCTTCTCAAAACAAGAAAAGAGAAAGCTGATTTGAAGGCTACAGATCCAAGCCATCACCGGTAAGACTTTCCAGAAGTTTATCATTCAAGTATATATGAACATGTCTAGATATGAAACTATATGTATGATAATACATACAAATCTGCACATATACACACAAACAAAAATACCTTGATGATGTTTGTTGAAATTCCAATGAAGGAGCCTTGGATGTAGGTTAGAAAGTGGCTCATTCTCTGTTGTCATGAAATCTTGAAATAAACTGAATAATGGCATACATACATGTACATCATCATCATCATCATCATTTAATATCTGTTTTCCATGCTGGCATGGAATGGACGGTTTGACAGGAGCTGGCAGAAGACAGCACTAGGCTTCACTGTCTGTTTTGGTATGGTTTTCAAGGCTGAATGCCCTTTCTAACACTGCCACACACATGCAACAAATTTCTTTCAGTTTCCATCTACCACTCAAATTTAGATCGATCCAGGGCTATAGTACAAGACACTTAAGATGCCATACCTGTGCCTGTATGACATATGTAATACAATTTCAATCATTCTCACCCTCATCACTATGTGAGATTGTATTCTCAGGGTTTCACATCTGTCTCTAGATTGGGTAGTGTTGTACAGTTTTCTTATATTGGGTTAAACATTTGATAATAATTGTCTCATTACATCTTGGTTACTATGTACTAGCTTCAACTGTTAGTGGAAATTGACTTCAGATAGACTATCATTTTATCTATATAAACCAACATTAATTCACTCAGCCATTGTAGTTTGCTGAAAGCCTTATCTATATACAGACAAACAGATATAAACATAGTGTCCACACAGACAAACAGATAAACACAAACACATATAGACTGTTAATCAGTGGTATAATAGTATCTTATCCAAGGATGGGAGAGGTCATTTGTCTTTTCTTCTATTTCATGCTTCAGCAAAAGCCAGTGTTAAGTAGCAGCCAGTTCTATGAACCATTGTAGCCTGGTGAAAAGGATTAACTTAAGTCACAATCACCAGACAAATCAAAATGGCTGTAATAAAATTTTGATAAAGTCATTTAAAGTCTCAATATTGCTTATTGCTAAAATGGTTCTTTCAAGCTGAATAAATAAATAAATAAGTAAATAAAGTAAAAGAACAAAAAATAGGAATAACAAATAGTTGGTGCATTTTGTAATTTTCTATTTCTCACATTGAATAAAGAATGAGGGGAAAAAAGATTCTGAATTTCATTTGTTAAATTTTCACTTTTTGTATTTGCTAAAATATTTATTTTATTTTATTAGATTTGATTTTATTTAAAATTGTTTTATTTTATTTTACAAATCTGCTTGATTCCTATTATCCTCCTTCATAAAAGTAAGTTTATTTTATGTATCTATGGAATTCATAAAGTATTAGATATTTAATGCCATAATTTTCAGGAGAAAGTAGCTGATATATATATATATATATATATATATATATATATATACATATATATATATATATATATATATATATACATATATATATATATATATATATATATAAGATGCATATACATATCACACACACGCACACATATGTATATTGAAATTACAAAGTTGTATGAATGGTATTGAGGTTGATTGGAAGAAGGCACAAAGGAGAAAATGATGGGAAAAAAACAAAGTTTTGATTGGTTAGAGTGTGGGTTAGCTAAATATATATTGTGAATTGTAAATTTTGTGTGAATGCAGTATTGATATAAGGGTAAAATTATAGAGAAAAGAAATGACTAACTAAGAAAGAAATACAGAGAGAATATATATATATACATATTTTTAAAAATATTCAGTATGATGTACAATTTATATAATATTGAGTTTTTTGGGAAAGTATGAATCTCAGCCCTCACTTCCTCAGTAGATGAGTGCATATACATGTAGTCTTGTTCATCACTGATGCCTTCAATGCTGAACCAGGATGATATGGTATGCTCAGTTGTGAATCATGTTGCACCTGCCACAGATTGATGTGTGATAACCCAGGTTGACGATCAGTCAAAGATTCTGTTTCTACCATAAAAATGCTTCCCACTGACCACCCACTCTGCTCAGTTACCCAGAATGCACTGACTGTCACCGCTGTTCATATGATTGCACTGTCAAGCTGTGTATTTTTTTTATATAGTTGTACATATGTTTTGTTGTTGGCACTCCATCGCTTACGACGTCAAGGGTTCCAGTTGATCCAATCAACGGAACAGCCTGCTCGTGAAATTAACGTGCAAGTGGCTGAGCACTCCACAGACACGTGTACCCTTAACGTAGTTCTTGGGGATATTCAGCGTGACACAGTGTGACAAGGCTGACCCTTTGAATTACAGGCACAACAGAAACAGGAAGTGAGAGAAAGTTGTGGTCGAAGAGTACAGCAGGGTTTGCCACCATCCCCTGCCAGAGCCTCGTAGAGCTTTAGGTGTTTCCGCTCAATAAACACTCACAACGCCCGGTCTGGGAATTGAAACCGCGAGTCCGCTGCCCTAACCACTAGGCCATTGCGCCTCCACTGTACATATGAGCATGGGACCAATGAACAGAAAAAAAATTACAAAGGTGTTTGATTCTACAAATTATACAGATGAGTGTATCAAGGTAGAAATGATCAAGAAAATATGTGATGGTAGAATCTTCACTTCTGTGAGCTAAGAGTTTTGTGTCAATGAATCTACCATGAATTCCTTTTACAAAGTGCATGGCGATGATTCATTTATCACTGCTTTTTGGAACTAAGTAACCCCTTTGCCATGGTAGAGGAAAAATATATTGTGAAATTTTATGGTATTTTAGGCTACAGGAAACTTTACATGAAATCAGAATGAGAAAATTTGGGAATTTGGGGCATTTTTTAATTATTTACATTTGACAGATATTTGTCCTCATCTTGTTTGTTGTTAACACAACGTTTCGGCTGATATACCCTCCAGCCTTCATCAGGTGTCTTGGGGAAATTCCAAACCTGGGTTCTCATTCCTAAGGCATTTTTCAATGTTGTTGTTGTTGTTGTTGTTGTTGTTGTTGTTGTTGTTGTTGTTGTTGTTGTTGTTGTTGTTGTTGTTGTTGTTGTTGTTGTTGTTGTTGTTGTTGTTGTTGTTGTTGTTGTTGTTGTTGTTGTTGTTGTTGTTGTTGTTGTTCAGGTTACTGCCTGGAATGGAGCTTGGAATCTTAGAGTTAGTAGCCTGTGCTCTTAACCACTTCACCATATGCCTGTGGGTGTAGTGGTTAAGAGCACAGGCTACTAACTCAAAGATTCTGAGTTCCATTCCAAGCAGTGACCTGAATAATAATAATAATAATAATGATAGTAACATTGAAAAATACCTTAGGAATGAGAACCCAGGTTTGAAATTTCCCCAAGACACCTGATGAAGGCTGGAGGGTATATCAGCCGAAACGTAGTGTTAGCAACAAACAAGATGAGGACAAATATCTGTCAGTTGTAAATAATATACGTAATTCCTCATCTCTTAAATATAGAACTGAATTTGGGACATTGTTACCTTTCCTATGGAATTACTAATTTTACAGCAACACATCAATAATGGTAATATTGTATAATACAATGTATACAGGCACAGGCATGACTGTGTGGTAAAAAGCTTGCTTCCAAACCACATGGTTTCTGGTTCAATTCCATTGTGTGGCACCTTCAGCGAGTGTCTTCTACTATAACCTCGGTCTCACCTAAGTTGTGTGTTTGTGAGTGTGAGTGAGTGTCTGTATTTGTTCCTCACCACCAATTGACAACTGGTGTTGGTTTCTTTATGTCCCCATAACTTAGTGGTTCAGCAAAAGAGACTGATAGAATATGTACCAGGTTTGAAATAAACAAAATCACCGGGGTCAATTCATTTGACTTAAAAATTCAAAGTGGTGCTCCATTTTGTGGCTGCAGTCTAATGACGGAAACAAGTAAAAGATAGAAGAATGTGCTTGTTTCAACTTTTGGAGTACTGACTTCTTGAGCAGGTATTCAGTTGAGCCTTACTGTGCGTAATGTATTGTAGCTTTCATAATCTGTCTTGTGGGCAAAAATGGTAATGTCCAAGTAATTTCTTTGCAGTTTGTCCCAGCCCTTTGTTCTGAGTTCAAATCCTGCCAAAATCAACTTTGTCTTTTAGGTTTCATATAAAAATTAAGGATCAAGTATACTAACTCACTCCTCCAAAATTTCAAGCCTTGTGTCTATTTACAGTTACCTACTTATTTCTTTATTGCCCACAAGGGGCTACACATAGAAGGGACAAACAAGGACAGACAAAGGGAGTAAGTCGATTACATTGACTCCAGTGCGTAACTGGTACTTAATGTATCGACCCCGAAAGGATGAAAGGCAAAGTCGACCTCGGCGGAATTTGAGCTCAGAACGTAGCGATGAGCGGAATACCGCTAAGCATTTCGCCCGGCGTGCTAACGTTTCTGCCAGCTCGCTGCCTTACAGTTACCTACTTGCCAATAGGAATGACAAAATCAGTGGTGTAAATCTAAATAGTATAGAATATTCTATTTTTCAAAGCATATCCTCTGATTGGTTGTATAGAAAAATAAAACTGAAAACAGCTGTATATATACTTACATACGAAAATAGAAGCAAAGATGTTTCAGTTTTTAAGTCTTTCATACTGTCTTCTCTCTCTCCCATCCCATATAAACATAATACCACTTGAAGCATATTTGATATTGTTCAGGAGTCACATACATTTGTTTCAATTGTTTACTATCCATCACTTCAGTACATTGTGAAAAACAGTGTCTGTCTGTCTGTCTATGTATGTTTATTACAATAATATTATTCAATGTTTACATTGTGATGAGATTGATGAAATGTTTGATTTCTGATGTATGAAGTCTTATCTATTTTGTTGTAAAAACTCCATGTTTCTACAATAAAATAACTGTGTATGTGTGTCTATAACAGGAAGAGAAAATAATGAAAAACGAATTTGATACTCTTTGGAAGAAAAACTTCAGTTTAGTTATTTAAAAAAGACTAGAAAAACATTGTTTTTTGTTTTTTTATTTGTATTTCTTTAGAGACTATCTTGGCCCTTTTTCAGATAATTTTATGATTGTTTTCAGTTTTTCAGTAAATTGATCTTTAGAAATGAATACTGACAAGACAGACATAGAAAATTAAAGTTTTGATTCAAATGAGGTTAAAAAGCCATGGTCGGTTACATGGGATGTATTTACAAAATGAAGAATAATGATTTAGATATCAAAGTGTGTCAGTAATGGTTTGTTAATTCTCACTCATACATATGTATATTCACATAAGTATTAAATTCTTATATATGGGCTTTGCATATTTACCTGTCTGTCTGTCCATTTGTCTGTCTGCTTGATTTTACTCTTGTTGTTTCCCCCCATGCTAACATGGGGAAACAAATATATTATCGAAGCAATGTTTTATTGCTAAATGGCTTTCCTGCCACTCCATCATAAACTTTTTGCTTCCAGGTTTTCCTCTCATGTACTATGTCTTTCCATTTCTGTCCTGAAATCTCACAGATATCAAGTGATTCCTTTCAGGTTGTCCTTGAATCACTTTCTTGGCTTATGTTGTGGATGAGTGCCTTGTGACAGTTTGCCATACCACATTTGCTTGAGAATTCTACAGTCATCAAGATGCACAACATACAGCGACAATGGATGTGGGCCTCAATACTCACTGCATTGGCTCTTTCTAAAATATCTATGTCAGGGGTATGAGTTCCTTGGTGGATACCCGGGATGTGTCTCAAATACTGCTCATGGAAGTGCTAAAGTACTTTTAGGTGACAGTGGTACACTATTCATTTTTCACATGAAAATAATAGGCATGTCAATATGCAGTTGTTGTAGACAGTCAACTTGGTGTTATTTTTCAAGGCTCTCTGGGACCAGACATGACCTTCAAAGCAGCAAAAGCATTAATGGCCTTTTTACATTCATGCAGTGATTTTTATCATCTGAAGAACAGTATTGGTTAACAATGCTACCCAGTTATGTAAACTCATCAACCACCTTCATTTTGTAGCCATCACCATGGCTGGCTTTATGCATGGCAATCCAGGCACAGGCTGGTGGTGTATTACAACAGTTTTGTCAAGGCTGGTGGTGACGCCAAAGGCTTTGCAGCAGAGTGAAAGTCTTTCCATCAGGTTTTGCATCCCAGTATAGTGTATGACAAAGGCACACTCGTCAGCGTACAAGAGATCATGCACCAAACATTGGGGAGTCTTTGTTATTGAAAAATCGACCTAATATATATATTGTATAATACACTCTTGTTGAAGTCCTTTAAAATGTGCAGGAAAACCATAGAGAAGAAGACCTTGAATAGTGTTGGGGAACAAGGTCACACTGTGTGAAACCAGGCACACATCTGAGAAAATCTAATTATATGTGTGTGTTTGTGTGTGTGTGTGTGTGTGAAGCTTCACTATTTGTGAGTATATAGAAACCAAATATAAAACATGAAATACATCAGACCAAAGTCTGTGGAGCATTCTAAAATCAGCAATGGTTTTAAACTTTGAAATGACACTGCATTTCACTTAAGCATATAACCAACATATACTGTCATATCAAGCACACAAACAAAGCTTTTGGTTCCTTTTTATCAATCTTTGAGCTGAGATATCTATTTAAGACCGCTTAGCTTTATCAGCAATGACTTAAGCAGCTCTGTTCAAGCAATAACTGGTCTGCAGTGGTGCAGGTAGTGGAAATTTCCATTGATTGTGTATTTGGAGTCCATTCAAGTCCATCGATTGATCTTGTTATCTGTTGCAGATCATACATGGTTTCAGACTGGCAACCTGTGACCAATTTTAACTACCTTGCCTTCTACTGAGGTTGTTTTACACATACACATACACATATACACATATACACACACACACACACACACACATACATACATACTCATGCACACATAGACATGTGCATATATATACATAAACATGCACACATATACATATAGACATTTGTATGTCCATACGCAAACATATACTCACACTTATACACACACACAGACACATGCTCACATAGACACGTGCATACATATACAAACACATATGTACACATGCACACATTTGCATATGCATACATGCACACTGATACACATACATATTCATACCCATACATACACATGCATTTATGTACGGAAATACAAATCATCTAAATGATGAATATTTCAAAGAAGTCTTAATAAATATAAAATATTTCTCTTGGAAGTAGGGCATGATGATAGTGGTGAATTGTGCCCCAGAATACATAACTATGTTAATATTGGTTTGTTGTTAAGGCGGCGAGCTGGCAGGAACGTTAGCATGCCGAGCGAAATGTTTAGTGGTATTTCGTCTGTCTTTATGTTCTGAGTTCAAATTCCACTGAGGTCGACTTTGCCTTTCATCCTTTTGGGGTCGATAAATTAAGTACCAGTTGCATACTGAGGTTGAGCTAATTGACTGGTCCCCTCCCCAAAACTTTTGGGCCTTGTGCCTAGAGACGAAAAGAATTGTGGTATGTTGTCTCGAAAATTTATCGTCATCATCATCTTTGTTTTAACTTCTACTTTTTTGTACTGACATGAACTGGTACTTAAATAATCAACCCCGAAAGGATGAAAGGCAAAGTTGACCTTGGCAGAATTTGATGGAATTTAATGATGCCGATTTTCTACAGCTGTATGCCCTTCATGTCACCAACCCTCACATGTTTCCA